>NC_046656.1:17372903-17545403 GCF_900324485.2 Mastacembelus armatus
TTATTAATGTATAGCACTTGTATAATTATTATCTGACAAATGTTTCTTTTTGCTCTGACACCTCATCACACCTACACTCTTTGTTTGTATAATCCTGTCTGGGTTTTTCACAATCCTGTTATTAGAATCTGATGAAGGGGGCAGGTATCATGAAGGCAGTGTGCAACCGCTAATTTGCAAAAATCATCCAGTGCTGCTGCTGGAGGAAAAATACCTGTTCTAAATAGGTGCAGGCAGGTGGGGTTTTGTGTAAAATGTTATAAAACTGGATGGTGCTACACAGCTAATATGATCATTTATTCCATATTGAACTCTAGTTCTCTAAAAAGTAAGCGCAGATGATATGCAGTATGTTGCAAACAATTTATGAATTGCACAAATCTGTGTGTCAAATTTCGCCTGAATTGTAGCAATAGCATTGGGATTAAACCTCTGTAACTGGATTTCTTCAGCTGCTTGGAGCCAGCAGAGCAAAATAAAAACAATGATGTGTTATCACTTCATGAATTTGTTATGAAGCAAAACAAAAGTCTTATTTCTACATCCAGCAGACGCACAGCTACACCTGATAAATGTAAGCCCTTTACTCCTTCTTCTTTTAGCACGGCTTTACTCTCCACCAACTCCTCAGGGAAATATCGGGCTCCTTAGCTGCTAAATGCTTCACTGCATTCCCCAGCTACTTGCTAATTTTGTCTGTCTGTCATTTGGTGATAGGCAGCATGCAGTGGGTTTATAGATATTTTTTTTTTCTTTTGTTTTTTTTTTTTTGTGTTGAACAGATGGCTTCTGAATCTGGAAACACCACTGATGAGAGCTGCGACAGTGAACCAAAAGTTTTCATGGCTGTCCAAAACAGAATCAATGCTAAAATGATGCTAACGTGCTGCAGGGATCTGCAGAACTGAGAGAATGGAGACAATGGTGGTGATGATGGTTTCATTCCTAGTTCCAGGCATTAGTTTAATGATCAGACATGCTGAAACCAGCTTCAGTGGAGTTTAACCTCTAATAGACTCTAATTGGTCCATAGTAGGTGTCTACGCCTCTCTCTCTCTGTGTATTTGTGTATGTGTGTATTCCTGTCTCTTCCATTGTGGCTGTGTGGATTCTTTTGCTCCCTTTGGCTCACAGGCTACAAGGTGATTGACAGGTGCTGGAAAGTGGGGTATAAGGGTTATCAGCACATCTGACAATCAAAGCCTGCTTAAACTAGCAGCACAGAGGTTCACACAGGAAATAGGCCCTGAAGTTGGCAGAGAAGGATGCAGTGAAATTTAATGGATGACTTTTAAACTTTTTTTCACCCAAGAAGGCTCATAAACAACATACTTACACACACTGTAAATAATATGAGGAACTTGATAGTTCCAGTGTTGGGCGCATCTTGGCCAAATGGATCCGAGAGGGAATATGAAAGACAACTTATGGCAGTCTCAGTATGATGTGGAGGCTCCCAATTGATAAACCTGCTCCTTGCTCCAACTACTGCAACTCCTTGTTTCCCTGTGTCTCCCCTGTTCTCCTCCTTACATGCCCATGACTGCAAATGGAAATTCGATGCTTTTGCTGAATTCGCGTGCAAGGCTGTCGATGCTCTAGATGGCGATGGTAAAGTTAGGAAAGGAGTTTGAGTCAAACCTACAGGTACAGCACCAATGGTACAGTCAAAATTGTACATCTTAGGACCTGCTTGAGCCCTCTGGACGGTGTGTGATTCCACTTGCTTTATATCCAGTAGTTTATTACCCCCCTGCTCACCTATATGAACATTCTAGCATTGTGAGTTATTAAAATGCTAAAGGCTCATATTTTCCACATCTGTGTGGCTGTGTGGGTCCACATGACTTTTTTTTTGTTGTCGGTCCAAGTCCACAAGGTTCTATGAGAGTTGCCAACTGCAGATGCAGCAGAGAAGTAAACAAGGACATTCATGTTTTGTGTGTTTCATATATTCCATATATTCAGCCCCGGTTCAGCGGTTCTAGACGCTCTTTTCTCATTGTGACTTTCATTATCAAAACCATTATGGCTGTAAAAACCACAGAAAATTCACAGAGAGTCACACTCGCTCTAAAATCACTCGTGGTGTATAAGGATACAGAATTACTTTTGTCTCATTCATGACAATGTGGTCCGCTCAGCCAGGGAAGGATACAACAGCATATGTGCTATGGGATTGAAATTACAGAAGCCTAAAAGCTTCTTTGGCGTACAGTATGCGGCTAGTTATCAATTTTCTCTTGGAAGAATGGGGCGATATTTGGAACATAACACACAGAACACAGGAACAGATTGACAACACAAATCATGGCTGTGCCTGTTGGCCGTAGGTTTCACCTTCTTTCAGCCACAGACTGAAAAACAGCTAGCCCATAGCATAACGTACAGTCAGTCTAGTTAGTAAATTTTCAGTAAGCTTCACATCCAAGGGACGGCTGAGGAGAGACTGCAGAGGTGAACTCTGAATGACTGAAATATTACTCGTAATATGAATTTTCTAAATAAAATGTATTAATGGCTGCTGGATAAATCTTATTAATGAGACATCAGTATCAAAGAAAACAACATTTCTCAGCTTTGTTCCTGAAGTGTTGTAACAGGCAGCATAAGCAAACCATCCCTGAGCCTTGACATCAGTCATGAATGCAGACTTACTAGTGGAAAATAATCTTTTCACCAGTTTGATATTTGCCCAATGTTTTTGTATGCAACTAAACAGTAACCACTGACAGTTCTATGTTGGTGTTCAGTGTTAGGTCATTTCCTGGAACACATGTATGGTGTTATTCAGCATTGTGCTCTGATTGACACGCCAGTCAGACTGAAGGTGAGAAAATGTTCTCAGTCCAGGAAAATGAAAATATCTGTGGTGTGGAAACACTGCCAAGAATTATATATCAGGAGTCCTGTTGGAATGGGGGGGGGGGCTGGCTCTGACTGGGGCCACCGATGCTAAAAATACTTTAGGGTGTTTTAGATAAAGTCACCCACCATGAGACCATAGTCTATCAGTGGTTCTGACGTTAATCCTCTGGGCATCTTTGGAAACCATTGTTTTTTTTTTAAACATCATACCACATTCCCAAACATTTTGTGTAGTGGATCCTCAAGGTGCAAATTATGTTTCTGAGGCAGAGAGGACTGTTTCAGCACATACTGTGTTGACTGTAAACAATTGCAACATGGGAGTGATGGTAAATGCTGGGTGGCTGAACCAAAGATTGTCTTCCATAAGATCCTCTGTGGCAGACCTTTGTGTTCTCCCCCACTGTTCCCTGTAAGCCACAGCCCCATTTGAAAAAGAAGACAGACCTCTCTTAGCATACTGCAGCCTTCTTTACGAAAAGGGAAGAAGAGATCATGTTAGCTGGGTTAATTTGATGCTGTGACGAAGTATATAATGGTTCATATGTTCTGTAAAGTATGTGTATTGTCATGTTTTTCCATGTGAGTGGGTGTGTTCACTAAATGAATGTGTGCGCCAGTTTCTTGCTGTGTGTGACTTTCTGAGTCACTGTGTCCGGCAGTCATTACAAAAGTAGAACTGAAAGCTTTGCATGTGGCCATATCTGTGTGTGTGTGTGTGCGTGTGCGTGTGTGTCTGTGTGTGTGTGTGTGTGTGTGTGTGTGTGTCTGTGTGTGTCTATCTAAACATCAGTGTGCCAGTTTGAGCACGTGTGCATGTGTTTCACTGTGCTCCTGTATGAGAGCTCAGCAAGACAAAGAACCCATTGAGTCATTGCGCGACTCTCCCATTACAAGCAATAGCTCCTATTTTCAGAGCTCCCTCACTCTCATTATGCGCTCACACTGCAGACAGAATATGGCTGACATTTAGCCATTATGCTCTGCCACCATCCTATCCTGTCCTAGCTCTTCTGCACTAATCGACTGTGCTAACGAGCGGGTTAAAGACCATGGTAAACGGCATTAATGACAGGCCTGTGAATACAGTGAAGGAAACGAAGCCCTTGCATAAATGGAGTGTGTTAAGGCCAGCTCAGAATCAGGGCAAGGATTTAGCCAGGAAACCAAGGGCTTCGTATAGTCTCCAAGGATATAGCGCTGTGCTGGACATGATCTCAGGGGGTTGCAATGAGAGTCACAAAGTCCATGGCAATGCAATTAACACAGGGGCACTTGATGAGCTCAGCATGTAAGGCAGGGGAGCAGAAAGCAGTATGACATTTGTGTCTGAGACACACAACTGTCCTGCTCTGGTACTGAACATGGCAATTTCTCTTGTCAGGATGTGATTATCTGCTCTGGGCTAGCTCCTCGCCCCCCCGCGCCCCTTGCCCCCCCTCCCATTTAAACGTCATCAGGACATGGAAGCATGATGCCGGTTTTGCTTTCCTGCAAACATGCCCTCTCACTGGGAACCAGTTGGAAATCTACTGTTACTGCATGTAAAAGGTGTGTGCCATGATGTTATTTAACAGCGTTACATCTACAAGGTAATATAAATCTGTTTACTGCTACTCTGGGAGACAAAATAACTAGAAGCTAAAAAGTGAGTGAAAGAGATAAAGTGTGTGAGAGAGAGACAGAGAGGGAGGAAGGGGATGGCTGAGCTGACTGTGCCCTGTCACCATGGCAACCCCTTTGACATGCAGCTGCCATACCTGCTGCCAATATCAGAGCTTTACTCAACCCTTTACTTTGTGTCTTTGTATGAAAGCTCCGTACAGCATCTCACATTAATCCAGAATATAATGTTTATTCAATGCCTGTACACAGTATGTGGATGCATGTGTGATCTTTTTCAGCCTGCCAGTATAAATATACCTTCAGTGCTTGCAGTAATTACGCCTGAGAGCTGGTGTTTGGTTGAAAAAGCTGCTTTAAAGGGAGTTAAGACATCCCTGACTGGTAATTACTTTGAATTATTACCATAGTTACAAATGAGGGGCCCTGGTGCACACATATGTGCTTTTATGTGAGTATTCAGAGGTGTGCGTTCTCCAGTGAAAAGTAGTAAGACTTCAGGGCAGATTTCTGAACTAAATACAGCTGTCATTTTATGAGAAATTCCCACTGTGTTGTGTTGATGGCCTGTGCTGAGGAGTTGTTACTTCTTCCAAAGGTTTTTTTCTGGGGTGGTGCAGAATGACCAATGGGTACTGCCTGAGGGTGGGTGACATCTGCACAGCCTGACAAACTTACAAAACACCTGCGGCCTCCCAACGTGCACACACAGCATTACATGAAAATAGATGATGCTTGCTAAATGTACTGCGATATATTATGCATATGTATACACACACACAGACTGAATAGCTTTTGCATACACATCTGTGTGCGTATACCTACACCACCATAATACTGACACACACGCACACAGATGGACAGAAGTGCTTTCAGTAGGCCTTTAATACCTTGAAAATCACCTGCAGCTATTTTATTCTCCTCTGGATTCTGCAGAGCTGCTGTTTTTGTATTTTAGTTGTGTTGCTTTGGTCCCAAGAGATACCTGCAAGCCAATAGGCACACAGAGACATTCATAAATGTACCTGCACATGCACAAACGTGCGCTTGCTCACATATCAACCACCAAGGATGCTTTTGAGCTTAGGAAAAGAAAAACTTCAATAAGATTCATAAACACACCAATGAATTAATAATGGTGCTGTCAGACTCTCCACTCTCCTCCTACCACTGTATCCAGGCAAAACCCTTCACATGACATCTTCTTGTCACTCACTGTCTTTGCGATGTAGTCACATGCAAAGCAACAAGTAAAACTGCACTTACCCTGATGTGCACTTACTGACTTCAGTTGAAAATTAAAGATTTCTTTAAAGATATTAAGTTTGTGACCATAGTGAATAAACTGTTATAAGAAGCCACTGAGAAATGAAAAGCACATTTTATTTACCATGTGTACATCAAGAAAATCCTCAATCCTCAAGTTAGAAAGCAGCATATATATATTGTGTGAGAAAAGTGAGATGCACATCATAAACTGTAACAACAGAGTTTTTGCCCACTTGGGGTCAGTGGGAATAAGTTGTGAATGGCATCTCATCACCTCTTAAGTAGATTCAGCAAACATTTCTTTTTTTTATATATCCAGCAGTTAAAAGTTTTCATTTGGAGCTGCTTTTCTGGATAATGGTGAAGTCTAGTATAGTTCCTTTGGCTGTGTTTTTGGTCTTGCCTGTGGTCTCCACCCACTCCTAAGAGATAGATCTGTCACTTTAGCCGCTAAATGCTGTAATGTCAATAGCAAAAGCTATTCAGTCTGTGTGTGTGTTCACAGGCTAGTTGGTAACTAACATTTTATCTGAAAGCAGCTGCCTGCTGTAGCCTAAAGCAATCCTATGACAGCAGGGAAGATGTCATAAATTCTGAGGATATCTTCTTCCACTGATGGGCAGTATAGTGTGTGTTTGTTACATCAGTTTCTTCCAACTGTTTTGATTAAATTCCACCAGATTTGCCCCACAAGCCAGTGGGTACATTTGTCATGATTGTTGTTACCAATCCACAGCTTGTTTGACAGAAGGTACTGTGTGAAAATATAGGTTTATGAGCTATTGTTAGCTCCTGTCAGCTAACGGTCGACTCAGCACATTATTGCCTGAATCTGTCTCTCTGCAGCTCTCACTAAACTTGATTCAGAGCCTCCATGTGTCGTGACTAAAAACAGCTCAAGAGCAGGAAGTATTTTCAACAAAAGTAATGTAAACCACATATTATCACTATGTGCTGTATCCGTGCTAATCATGGGCTAGTTAGCATGTCAGCAGATGATGTGCTTAAATATTTCACTATAGTGGTTCATCATCATCATCATCAGAGGCTTTTAGCCTTCAGCAAGCGTTAAGTGTTCTTCCTAAACAACATGTTTTCTTTTGTCTACCAGTAGTTAAGGTACACTCAAGCCAGAAATAAACATTTGTGATATTCATCCTTATGTCACCTACAACAGGCAGCGTGAGAGTGAATTTAACAGTAAAACATGTCTTGATTTCAGGCTTGAATTTTATTAGACAAGTCATGGCGCTTGATGCTCTTGGTTTACTCTTCTGATAATTCAACCTTGAGGGAATGTGTCTGAACAGCACATATTCCCTGAATGAGCCTGAATAAGCTTTGAATAAACAATTTGCCGTAGTACCAAAATAAGGCAACAGGGAATACCTCTTGAATGCGGAAGTTGATGCATTCATACAAACACTAAACTGTTTAAGCCAAACATCAAACTATACTGATGCATACGTTATGTCCTCTGTTTCTTTGCAACGTCAAAAGAGGACCAAAAAGACTATTTTTGATGAATTCTTCCTTGAATAGCTGAACATTTACTGTGCTGTTGCTGATGCTTCAGATGTTCCACCTGCAAAGCAGAGGGAGAGGGACTGGATCAAAAGCAGCAAACATACGTCCTTTACTCCTGTGGGTGTAAATTCGTATATTCAAAGCTTTAAGAATAAACCTGTAAACACAGCTACTAAATGTGGGCTTTGCCACAAAAACCAGAAAAACTGAATCTCCAGGTGCTTACATTTATATAACGCAGGTTTTATCTGTGCAAAAATGAATGAGAGTTTATCAGGTTCCTGTAAATGTTCATGGGATCTTTTTGGCTCTGGAGCAGAATCGTCGTGTTTCTAATTGTCGTTTTTATGTCTTGTTACAATTCAGTGACAATTCAGTATTGTTCACTAACTTTGCATTGGTATTTGTGTTGCCTGGACATGAGTATTTTAGTCCAGTAAAGCTCATTTCATTTGGATTTGATAAAGGAACAAAGAATGAGGCAGACAAAGAAAGTGTGGAAAAAAGAGAGAATTTTTCTGCCTAACTCTGACAGTCTTGAGTCTCTCACATCTCCGCTGACTTCGAAAATTCCTGATTGGAATACTCACCATGAATATTTCTATTCCCATGCCACTATGTGCTTGTGTTTGCGATTGCACTTCAAACCCTAAAGGCTGCCATTTTCAGTAGCCTGTATTTTTTTGCTGTTGAGGCGATACGGTAACTGAGATAGAGGGTTTTGTTGCAGCTCATTGCATAATGTCAATAGACAATTAGGTATTTACTGGATTCTACCCACAAGCTAATTAGAGCTACGTAATTAGCAGAGGGAGAGTCTTAAGTGTTCCCAAATGGAGCACCAGATAGCCACTTACAGAGTGCCGTGCTGTTCTGCAGCATGACACTCCAATCACAACCTCAGAGACATTCAGACACGGACTAGAGGTGCTTGACAAGGATCTACAGGGTGTTATGTCAGGATAAGTGGTGATCTGCAGTGACAGAACTGCAGGGTTGCTTGGAATTCTTTAGTTATTTATTTTTTTCAAAAACAGTTGGACACTATGACTTAAACTCACATTTAGAACAAAGCCCTCATGCAAAGAGGCAATGGACTGAACTTAGCACTTTACATGAGACATTCACTTTGGAAAGAAGCCTGATTGTCTGTGGAGCATTTTCTCCTGAATGACAGTTTTCATATAAATGTCTTAGTTAACGCTGACTAAACAACTTCTGAATGTGCCGACCACAACCTTTCCTCATTACACACTCCAGCCATGCTCATCTCCTTGACCTTGCCTCATCTTACAAATCATCTTGCTCCTGTGACTTTCTTCCCCTTTTATCTCCCTTGGGTTTGTTTCAAAAATGCCACATCTCTTTTGCTCTGATGGACTTCTTGCTATGATGCAAGACTTTCAGAAACTGGCACGTCTCCTTGCATCGCCAACTCTTCCTCCATTCTTTTATATCTTTCTATCAATCCAGACTTCTTCTTGTGAAGTGCTTGAATCAATAATTCAGTCACATCTATCCCTTAATCTCTGTCTCACGTCCATCAGTTTATTCACAATTCTTTGTCTTGTTTCTCCCACAGCTCAGTGGGGGGGGGGCACCAAATGGCAAATTCATCTCAGACAGGCAGGCGGCCATCAAGCATATCTTTCATGATAGCTGTGAATGAAAGATGCATTTGTGTTAAATGGCACGTCTACGATAGATTTGCAGGCAATCCTTACTTTGACTGCTACACCTGAACTGAAAGGATAATACATTTTTTTAGGGTCAAGGGTACATCATTTTTTTAATATTCTTCGTGCACACAAAGTACTGAACATCAGTGGTTATCTGTCTTTTACAAGCAAAAGACTCATTTTTAAGTCTGCCCATAAGACAGCGTTTACAATTTTGGCATGGAAAAACTAAGCACATGAAATGCAGGACACTCACCTCTTCCCAAATTAGGCTTTGAGAACATACCATCAAATGCGTGAGACTGACATTTAAAGAGAAGCAGGGTGTCTCAGGTCAGTAAATAATGTGTCGTGTCTTGCTGTGAACAACCACAGTCAGATTTAGTGGGTTTCCTGTGCTCATTGTGGCTGTTAAAAAGTTAGTTTCTTGTTTGTGTGCACAAACGTGGCAATAAAAATGTTTCTGATTCTGATTGCTTAGTCATCACTGTAACATTTAAACTAAACAGCTGCAAAACAAATGAGCACAGAAAGCACTTAAACCACCTGTTGTGTATAGTAAACAGTATGATAAGCAATATATAACACAATGAATTTTATGTAGCTGCCTTACAATTAATGCCCCAATTGCGTTTGCTTATGCAAAGCTTTGAGTTTGAAACAAATGCAGCAGGAAGCGATTGCTTTGAATTAACAAGACAAACAACAAACAGTCCCTATTGAAAACTCCCGTCATCAGTTTTATCTGATTTTCCTTTTTCTGCTTTTTAAGCCCATCCACAAGTGTATAGAATCCTCAAGCCAATGAGCTGTACTGCCTTTGGCTTGGATTCAGTCTTCCATCTGAGAAGTAAAAGCTCTGCAATTGGACTCTGACTCCGAGCTTAAATCTGTCTGTTCCTGATAGAAGCCTCACCCTCACTTGTTATCACTAGACACTTCATAAGTGATTCCCAATTGGACGTTTTCCTGAACCAGAACATAGAAATCAGATTGTGAATGACTGTGACACTGAAGTGTCCCTCCAGTTGCGTGTTGAAACCACTCTCCCCACTGCTGAATGACAGCAACCCGCCAATAAACCCAGCTAGTGTTAGAAGAAGGGACATTCTCCGTGGTGCTTGCCTGGACTTTGAGTTCTTATTAGTCTCTTACAAATGTGTCAGTGAACCTCTGTTCTCTGTTGCTTGTTATCCAAAGCATCTCTGATTCACAGAAGATGGTTTTTCACCCAAGGAGTTCTGCAAAAGTGAGAGTCCATCTGACTTATAAAGCACAGCAGGTATTGAAATTCCAGTAGAGGAACTTTTTGTTTGAATCAAGTGACTCAGACACAGTGTGGGACTAGCTGAACATCCTGTCAACAGCAAATTCTGTACCTCAAAATCAGAGCGTAGCATTCACAACAACAAACTGAAATTTGAATTTAAATCAGTGGCAGCTCCCACACACTCAAACACACTGCATTTTTTCCAAAATGTTAAAAGGAATAGTGTCCAGCTAGTGTTGGATGACTCTCTTTTGTGGTTCAGATGTGGTGACAGTGAACAACCAGACTATCAACACTCAGAACAGAAAGTCCTGGATTCACTCTGTGCATCACCTCGTCATTTGAATCTCAACATAAAGTAATGCACTTAGTCACAGCGTAGATCAGAAGTGCTGTTATCAGAGATACAATACGTGATGATTTCAACAGCTGGTAGTTATGTTGAAACAAGAAACAATTACCGTTCAGACACAGGGGCTGTGTTCTGTGTTACCTGGAGCACGTTGAACTTCAGGCTGAGCAATAGTGATGTTAGATAATCAGCACCATGAAGCTAGTTATCAGTTTGCTTGGGGAACTGTGGATTTTCCAATTCAACTGAAAGCAAAGATTTGGACATTGAAGCGGTCACTGCTGAGCAGTTTAATTTGCAGCTGTAAACCAGTGATCTCTTAATTAAACCTCGTCAGCTGTGTCCATTTTCACCAAATTTAGAAAATATCTGGTCTGGTTTGGTAGATTAGATCATTTTCCTCTAGCTCTGATCATTACAGGCACCATACTTTTGACCCATGCAAATGTAGGACTCGCAAATGTAGCTGCCACCATTTGCAAACTGCAAAGCAGTTTTCAAAAGTGGCCTTGCTAATCTGTTCAGCTCAGGTTACCAACGAGCACTTCTGTATTAAAACTGTTAGGCTGTCATGTTCCCTGACTGTTTGATACAGGCCCCATATCTGATGCTGTTTTCCAAAACCGCCATCAAAAGTAATTACCACTTACCTTTTGATAAAAAAAAAAAGTCATATTTGGAGAGCCAATGCAAAAATTTCAAATATCCACTACAAAACCTTTTTAAATCCTTGCACAATGTATCTTTATATTCACTCACTTTCTCTCAGACTCTCCATTTTCTCCATTTTGGCTGTCAGGCAAAGAGGAAGGAGTGGCTGCTGTAAAGGCAAGGCAGAGTGGGGTTACTGTGCTTTTTTTTGTAGCTGCAGTGAAGCTGTCAGTCGGTCGCCTGTGGAGGTAAGCATATAAAGACAATGAGACAGTTGTGTGTCACACGGGATTGAGCTGTCACATGTTGAGGGAACACTTCCCTCGTCAGGCTCAAACAGCAGTTGCGACGGTCAAACGCAGCAGAACTCAGATTTACATTGAAATGTAGATAAGTACTCAGTTTTATGCTTTAGTGAGTATATACAGGAAACAGCACTCCTTTATTATATTACCATGAAGGAGTTTGACATGTTAGTGTGGGAGGCTCTACAGCCAGGCCTGCCAAGTGTCTTTTTTTTTTCTTGTTTGACGTAAGAGTTGGTTTCTCTTTGCGTAATATGTATATGCAGTTCTGTTAATGTAATGTATAACTGGAAAGTTCTGTGAGATTCTTAACCTTATTTGTTCCCATTTGTATATTATGCAAATCTGGTTATTAAAGTTTCAGTGGCTATTTATTAAATATATCATGACTTTGGATTCATAATTTGCACAGACTGCACTATGGTGGTGTGGTCAGCACCGTCAAGGTTCCGAGTTTAAATCTAGTTCAACTCTGAGGCCTTCCTGTCTGGAGTTTGTATGTTGTCTACTTTGCCTGTGTGGGTTTTCTCCAGATACATCGGTTTCTTCCCACAGTCCAAAGACATACACTCTGGGGTTAGACACTTTAATAGCTAAATGTGAAAATTTAGAAGTTGTGTGATGACATAAGGTGAAAATCATTTTGAACCAGTTTGTCTGTCTCTTGGTGAGAATTACTTAAAGCCAAAATCCAAATCTTTGGACTGTATCGTATGTCCTTGTCCTTGTACAATTACTGTGGCTGCCTGTTTCCTGTTGCCCACAGTCATTATGTGTACACCGTGTGTTTGCTATGTGCTTTACTAACATGAATTGTCTCCTGCGACACTGATAAATGGTGTTGCACTTTGAGTAGTGGCTCTCAGAGAGTCAGTCCCTCTTGCCTGTCTTTGCTCATTGCTCTGTCCTATTATTTATCTGTGAAGAGAGAGGTGGAGGGCCGGCTCCTGTCTTTTGGAAGACAATCAATCTGCACTGGGCCCCAGTCACCAGGCTGAAACTCGCTCTATTTCCTTATGCCTGAGATGCTATAAAACCTTTATTAGACAAGATTTGTGGAAACAATGTCTATGCTTCTGGCCACTAGGTGGGGATTTCTCTTGTCAGAGGTAACATTTAAGAAGTCTGAGAGCCAGTGGTGGTAAAAGATGCACCGTGGTGGTGCACTGGAGGACCTTATACTCTGCTGTATATGGAGATTATTGGTACCAGAGGGCCTCATCATTTTAAGCTGTAATTCAAATAGTCTTTCCCTGTGCAGCTTTACATTAATGTTTGGTACATTATATAAATATGATCTAGTTAGGATTTGGATTTACAGGTAGCCCTGTAGCCTCAGCGCCATGGATGTATTAAACAGAACTAAGTATTAGATTGCAAGAAAGCACCCAGTTAATTCCTTCCAAAGGCACATACTCTGAAAAGTTTTTGTGCTTCCTAATTTTGGCCATAAAACAACACCCAGATGTTCTGCACGCTTCCTTTGGTTGAGCCGACCGTCTTCTGGTTGCTTCATCAAGTAACACATAAAAGATGGGACCAAACAACTGATGATGACATCGGTGCCGAGCCGGTTAACTGCCTGTTTGGAAGTGAAGCGATATTTCCAACAATTTTAGTGCCCGGCCACTAAATCAGTCAAATCAGTTAAATCAAATGAAAGACTTGTGTTGACACTGTGGTCAACAGCAGAGAGGGGCGTGCTCTTGTTTCTTTGGGAAAGGGAGTAAAAGGCCTTTTTCACAGCAGACCTTTGGCATCAAAAACACACTTATGAATATTTCATTACATTATTAAAGGCTCTATTGAAGTGTCCCAGTAAACCATGGCAGTGTGACAGCAAGCCAGCATGCACTTGCACCAGGACCCAGAAATTCAAGAAATTAAACTTTTAAAGCATTTGTTTTATTAATAACAGCTCTGGTCTTACCGTTCAAATGTCACGTGTCTTCGGTGGGAAAAAAACAATTATAGTTTTGATGAAATACTCACACTTCAAAGTAAACAGGATATATAGGTCCCGATTTCTCACCAAAATTGATTTTTTTTATTTTAGCTCAGCTGTAATTAAGCTCTCCTGTTTACTTAATGCGATGTGGTGCCGGTATGTTCCAGTGTTATTCCATAGTCCTTGGTGAACTAAATTAAAGTGGAGGGAAAGGAATGTTAATCTGTGAACATGAATAAGACTGTTGTGTTAAACTTCAAAGACATCATTGTGTTACATCTCCACCAGTATTTTAATTAACTGGGTCAAGGACCACAACTTCTCTCTATTGTGCCAGTTTGAAAGAACCTGCATAAACAACCATCAGTTCTTCCCACCAGTGCTCCATGTATCTGATCACCATCACGTAGTTTAGAAAACAAGTGAAAAACTTTTTTTGTTTGTTTGTTTTTTTTAACATTTCCAGACATTTGTGTGGCCAGCTGGGGGTGGCGAATGAGGAACCAGTTGATGTTCAGCCATCTTTATATGAGGGAAAATGCTTCAGTCATTATTCAGGATTACTCAGTGGAGCTTTTAGATGCATAAGTGGCTCATTTTAAAGAGCCAGATGTTGTTTTTCTCATGGTCGAGTTTATAACCAGAGGGTCAGGGAAAAGGGTCCACACAGGAGGAGAGAGAAATGTGCAGGAAAAAAGTAAAGGTACCAGATAGATGGACAGATACAACTTGTAGACAGGCAGGTGCATTTAACCACCAAAGAAAAAGTGAAGGAGCAGACAAAGGGGATCCTGAAAAGAGGAAACTCTTCTGTGATCTGGTCTATTGGCTTATGCTCTGGGCATCCATTCCCAGAAGCTGAATCGAGCTGCCAACCTGCTTTTTGTTCTGCATCTGCCCCTTTTCACACTCAGCAATGACTGCAGCTAATGGATTTAGTCTTTGCAAGAGTTCAGCTGTCAGCTTTTTATGGCTGTTTTCATTACAGATCATGCACAGCGTATAATTCAACTTCAAAATTAGCACGTTTGTATCAACAAACATTTTAGTCAAATTTTATTCAAGTAAAATGTGATTCATTTCATTTGGACTGATGGGCTGTTTAAATGTTTCAGAAAGTATGAAGCAGCGACTGTATATACTTGGTCAACTCTGCTGGCTTGGATTGTGCTTAATTATTTTACAGTTCACCACTATTGTTTTTCTGTTGAATAAATTACTAGGCCTTTAATTCTTCTTTCCATCTGTCCCTGCCAGTGGGTAAAACATTGCTAATTTAGAGTTTTGCTTTTTCTTAAAATTTAAAGTTTATGCAATCACTGATGCGTCATTGCCTACAGCTTTTGGGAGCTCATTTTGAAAATATTTTAGTATAAATGAGATTCCCCCCCACTCCTGAATGACATACTTTATGCAGATTTGTCTTTGTCCAATGTTATCACTGTGCAATGTGAGGGCCAGCTGGTTATTGATATGAGCTGAGGAGCAGGTACAGTGGCTGGGTTAATGAGGGTCAAAGCCACTTCTGGCTGTCAGGAGCTGAAAGCACAGAGGATCCAGTACATATTAATACAGCTAATTGTGGCTCTAATGCAACATAGCCCAGGACTGCCCTTTCCTTGTAAAAGACCTGAAAATACCAATGACCCTGTCTCATAAGGTCTGGACCAGCATCACTATTAACAAACCACTGTGCTCCTGACAGTGACTTAAGTATTTGGCAGAAACAGGACATTGCAGTACTAAAATTAAAATTTATGTAATGCAGCTGATGGGAACTTTGGCTTATACGTTAGTTAACATCTAAATTTGCAGCTAAATGTGATACAAATAATGAAACATAGTTAACTATCTTTTTGTGTCAAATTCCACCAAATGAAAGGACAAAAAGCATCGTCCATGTACAGTATGCTATTTAGATCAACACAGAAGTGTTTTCTAATCCTATGCCTCTGTAAGCATGACATTATGATTTGTATATGCATTTCAATGCAGTTTTAAAGTTCTGGAGTGACAACATATGGTAAATTGATTGCCATCATAGAATGCTTTTCTGCTTTAATGGATTAAACACCTTCCATGTTTTTTTTTTTCACACATCCGCACACTAATGGCAGTGCAGCCGCGAGGTGCTGGCCTGGTCACAGGGAGCAGCCAAGAGTGTTCTTAGAGCTGGATATAGAACCACCAACCCTGTGATTGGCATGACCCACTCTAGTTCCTGAGTCACAGCCACCATATGGTTGAAGTTTGATTAGGATTAGGGAAGGTTCGGGTTGAAATAGTGCTTTAAGGTTAGGGAATCATCATGGTAAACCATCATAACAAACACATGGTTAAGACTGTGGGAAGTGTGATGGTTGTGCTAATAAAACAAAGTTGTAATTTGAAAACATTAAATGAACAAGGACATGTGCACAGGAGCTTTGAATCAATTTGCCAGTCAGTCATAATGGATAATGGCATCGACCTGCTGAACCAGAGCCACGCTCAAATAAGAAACGTTCATATGCACCATCTATTATAAAGGGAGTTGTTAGAGACATAAAATTTTTCCATCTGATTTGGCTTCAGACAGTGGACATGTTGTCACTGTCCTCTGCCATATTCAGGGTCACAGCTCTACAGCTGCGCAGGCAGCCTTCCCTTCATGCTTTTGGCTGTTGTATTTGCACATGATGATGTCTGCACTCCAGGCAAGTGAGAAACTCACCCCAGTGGGTCCTTGGCAGGTCAAACTGTAGTACCAAAGCCACCATGATAAAATAATATTTTCCGAATGACATAATACACTATTATATTTTGTCTGTTTAAATTCAGAAAAACATTTATAAGGCTGAACATCTTTCTATCTGAGCTCACTATTCACCAAGTCTGAAAGTATGAGTGTTCACGAAGCCGACAAGCAATAAAGATGTTATTTGATAACAGACCATAACAGTTTTTCACCCACTATACAGTATCTCAAAGGTTACACACACTATTTCTTACCTATCTCCCTCAATCATATGTCTACGATGAACACGCCTTATTAAATCTAAACGTAACACACAGAGATTGACCTGTTCCTGAACTATATTACAGTTGGCATAAATAACATCAAGCACATTCAGTGACTACAGGGTGGGAATAACAACAGCAATGTGAGAGCCAGGTGTCTGTGCTGGTTACTAATGTGTACTGCTAGATGAAATCACAATTAAATGAAGTATATATATATATATATGTTCTGTTGTCACCTATATAACTTAACATTGTGAAAGACAAAAGATAATCTGACTTTAAAAAGAGATTTTGCTGGTTAAAGAATGGCGCAGTCTTTGTTTTAGTATTGAAATGGAACAGGAAGGGTGCGAAACATTCTTCTAGATCTTCCAGTTCACAGTCACAGGCCTGCTGACAGATGAATACTGCATCGAGAGAGAAAACCAAAGGTAAAGCACAGCCAAGATGATCAGTTTCACACACAATTTTCTGATTTACATTTCCCTGTTAACTGTCATATCTCCCTCGCTTCCTATGGTGGTGGTATCATAGATAATGGATGAATATCGTATAAAATGTCTTTATAAAATTTAGAATGCATTTTCTGCTTTGACAAGAATTCAAATATGAAGCTGAACTGACTCTGAGGCAGCCACTGACTCATACAGTTGGGCTGCTTTAATATTCCTCAGTATGATATTAATAAAATGACTGAATTGGCGATTTTCATTCCCAGGGTTTTGTCATGAGCAGCATGAAGAAGAAACTATTTTGTTAGTCACAGAGAGAAAAAAATAGATCTTCTCACAGCCAGAGAGTCGAGGATTTTAGCAAGTTCTTTACTATAACAAAGGTAAAAAAAAAAATGAAAGAATTGATGAGAATGAAAGATTTCTCACCAGGTGCATGATTCCAAGATTGATGGAGCTTCAGGCTTTGCCTTTGCATTGTGCAGCCTGACCATGCATTCCTGCTTAGCCTGTGTACTTAGAGGTCCTGAAAACAAAAAATAATTACTGTTCGTTCTGGAAAGGTTTGCAAATATAGACCTCCATGGAACAGATTTTCGTGTTTGCAGCTCCAGATATTGCCAGCAGCTTTATAGATACTCTATGGGGAAATTGATTTTAGTGCAACAAGGGATTTCGTTGCAGTGCCATTAGTGGCAACTGGTATAATTGGCAGCAAGACTGAGTTGCTACAACTACTGTATGTTTGTGGCTGGCCAGTGCTAGCATGTTCCAGGCAGTCTGGCATGTTAGAAGATAACTTTTCAGCTACGGTGCTTCACCAACTATTCCCGAGTATGTTCAGCATATGTGCTGTATATTATCAAGATACTCAAAGCAAATATTGCACTAGGTGCTATGCCACTTTCTGGTTTGACAGGCTGTTTACTGTGGTAGAAAATATCAGGCACATAAAACAGCAGAGCTTGTCTGCATATCAATTTGTCATTAGCAATGGCTTCATGGTGCCTGGCTTAAAACCGGTTACATTTACATGCAGCTAAACTAGAGGCTGCACAGTGGACTAGGGCAGTAACAAGTTATAGGGGTGCAGGCTGTGCAGAGGGTTATTCATGGTGTCATAGAAGAAGAAAGGAGAGGCATATATGATAGCAGCCTCGATGTCTGCAGTGGGCAGTGGTGGACAGAAATTCTAGTGATAGTCATTCGACCCAAGGGCATTTATACAGGCAGACCTCATGGCCATCACCACTGGGGAGGGATCAGTGAGGAAAGTCGTAGAGCTAAAAATGTTAACAGCTGCCATGAACTCATTGATGGTGGCAACAGGAGACAAGGTTATGATGATACTGGCAGGCAGGGAGGCCTCAGCAGCTACAGGTAAATTACAGCTGGTCTCCCTCCCTTTGGAAAAAACGGTCCAAGGAGAGAATCCACCGGAAATTTCAGAGCTCTCATCTTGTTGCAGCTGCCATGATCATTTGTGCTTTTAATACCAGCCTCTCATGATTATCTGCATGGTGCTTCAGATTCACTGTAACCTTGATCACTCTGACTGCCTGACAAAGCTCTTGAAGAGCTTTTGGATGCTCGTGAATACTCAGCTTTGGTTACAAATTAACCACTGTCACTGCATGTCATGCAGTAAATGCCAATTTCAGTGTGCTAGAGAGCCAGTTTTTCCTCATTAGATGTTACTTCAATAAGTTGAGGTAATAATCCAGAGGACAGGATGTCTGCTGTTCCACATACTGTTTTGACTTGATAAAAGTGTAACACCAGCAACAACAATGACAAAAGAACTGATGCAGCATCGCATCTTTATTCCTTATATGCACATATGATGCACTGTGGTTACAAATGCTTGGCTCATACATAGACTGGGCATGTAAATTATTTAAGCTCCAGTTATTGTAAACTGTCATTGCAGTTCAAATGTGCACCTTCCATTTGGTCTGAATTACTGCCACTTTGCATGGGCTGTCCATTGATATATGTGTGATCTCTAATTAGACTGGAAAACATTAACAGCCCTGGATTAATATTGAATGACAGCACAATCTATCTAGTGGGATCTTGCATGGCAGGTTCATAAAGTTATTTATCAAAAGGGAGTTCATGCCTTGAACAGAGTGAAGATTCTCATCAAGGTACAGGCTCACAGCTTGTGTTAAAGGTATTTGATGCTGTGATCTGCAGATATGCCCCAAAAGCAGCGTTAGAAAGCACAAATGTCTGCGTCCTGTGAGGATGAGAAGTGTATGATAGCAGCTCAAAAGATCAAATTTATTTTTATTACTTGGTTAAAACAAACAGCTGTTCATATGCTGAGCAAATGAAGTTACCTATGCTGTGTATGATAGATATTGTCACCAGTCTACCTGCCCTCAAATGTACACACAGAAACACACACATATACAAAATCACCATTGACTCCACTCCAAAGTAATTTACAACTGGGATGAACGCCATCTCTGAAATTGCCACTCAGTTTGTTTAGAAGACAAATGGCATACATAGGGGCTACTTGTCTATCAACAGGGAGCAAAACAAAGCATATAATCTCTATTAAACATGTACAACTTATTCTCATTAATTATTTCTACACATGCACAGACATGAAGGTGCTGTGTCAACAATAGATTACAGTTGCATGTTCCTGGTAACTCTGACAGTCTGTCTTCCTAGCTGTGGGTATTAGTGCTGCTAATCCACCCAGAGGGTGTATTTATGTCCCTTTCAAAAACATATTTCCATTGGCTACAATCCTAGTCAACTATTTCTTATATCTTCTTGAGCCAGTTGGGCTTCATCTTGCTTTCTTCCACAAGAATCAAGAAACAAGAAGCCTGTTCTATCCAAAGTTGAGGATTAGAAAGAGTTCAGGTGAAGTGTCTAATGTATTCATATAACTTGCTTTGGAATTCTGACCGTGTCTTTGCGTGACAGCTGAGAAACCATCTCATTGCTCTAAATAGCAACGAATAGCCGTACTGTACATTAGCTGACAATTTGTCACATAATGTACCTCGTCTTTGTTGCAGAGATGCCTTCAGAGATAAGATGCTGCTCTGGAAGTCTTCTGTGGGGACTCTTGCCTGTTTTACATCCTCTGAGCCCAGCACTGGGCTTTTCCAAAGTACTTGTAGTCCCCATCACAATGACTGTACCCCTACCTTTAGAGCTACTTTGGTGACAGAATCAGGACAGCCCTGCCGTCAGCAGGATCAAAGCCATAGTGAGATGGAGATGCATTAATAAGCAAAGAGTGTGGCAGAACGATAAAGACGCCCAGATCACACAAAGGGGGTAAAGTCACCTGGGACCTGAACAACTTTTCAAACCAGTTAATTTTGCCCTACTCACATGAGCATCAACAACTCCACAAAGAGCAGGGAAGGGCAGGTGGACTGCCGCTGCTGTAGCTGCATACAGACGTTTTAAGAGCAAGACAAGGCCTGTACTTACACCAGCGTTCACCCAGCATGCCACTGTTCGTTATTCCACAGTCTGTCAGCTCCCACTGCTGAATCATCATAGCGGCACAGGAGGAGGGCGCCCAAGCGTCCCGAATGCTTTACAATAATTTTTGATGTTTGAAGACATGAATAGCTCATTGATTGTAAGAAGGAATTTGAACAACACACATTGATATGCATGAGAAAAGACTTCAAGTGAGTGAGGATGAAGCTTTGTGCCTTGGAATGATATATGATTGACATTTTGATCTGAATTTTACTCATGTTTTTGCCCTTTCTCTGCTCCTACACATGTTCTGTTTCATAATCCTCAGTCTCTCTGTTCTCTGCTCTTTCTATAATTTTTCCAATCCATATGTGTGCCAGTGCCTTAGCACAGCCTGGTCGTTTAACACTGTCTACAGCACCATATCTGTCATAACTGCAATAGAAATTCTTATCTTGGCATTTGAAGCATCACTTTGTGGCTGAGGCCCTACTCTTAGTATCAGTGTAGAATACAGCCACAAGCCGAGGAACTCTATTTCCTCTAAAGTCAATCACACTGAAGTTCAACTCTTATTAAAAGAGGAGCACAGCATGATGAAAAGGGATAAGGATTTTTCTTTTTTTGTATCAAATATGTCCTGCGTGCAGCATGGGGTTTATCAGATGTTTAGAAGTTTATGAGGCATCACTGTTTATCAGCTGCTATTTGGTGTTTAAGAATAATCTTTATGATACTCAGCAAACAGCTGTGAAATTTACAGAGCAGGGGTAAGGTCACCCTGCTGATGGCCTGTGGCTAACTGCTGTCTGAGTCGATAGACTTTCTTGCTTTTTACTGGACATGACTAATCAAAGTCCTACCCATCCAGCCACTCGTTTCACAACAATGTAGCACCTATTACGGATTATTACCAATAGCACATAAATAGAAACAAGCACATAAATGTACAAAGAAATCCCATGAAGCTTAGCTCCTGTGTTGCTATTGGCTGGGATCGTAACACTTTATGAAGTCTGTGCCAAAGCACAGACACCACAATGCCACACCTAACTTGTTATGATTTTGCTTGACCCATAATGAAGCTAGCTCTGCTCCCAACCTAATCTGGCCTGACAGGTCCTGACTCTGAGACTATGATTAATGTGAGCTGCAACTACGGCCAGACGTTTTTAATGCCATCTGCAATATCAGCCTGCTCAAACAAATGAGAACTCACGTTTCATAAATTCCTGTGGCACGTTGTCTATATCCATTAGCAAACAATTTATTGCAGATGTGAGAATTTTGTTGTTATTTTCCAATGCGGTGTATCTGAATCCATCAGTCAGCCCCGGAGCCCTGGAGTGCAACAGAAAGTCAAGAGTGATAGCCTGTATCCAGCTGCCATGAATCATTTCTTTAGTGTTCACTCATTAACCAGGTAGCAGTTTGAATTTGGCTGCTCGTGAAGCCGGTGTTGATTTCCCCTGAAGAAACAGGCAGGAGGCAACCTGAGCATATGTGCTGAGAGCAGTCATGCTGGAGTCAACAAACTGGGGGCTGGAGTCTGTTAAATTGTGTGCCCAGAGTGAAGAAAGTGTTTGTGACTGTGATTGGCTGGGAGCAACTTATAATTGGAAGGGAAACGATATTGGTCAAAACAGTGATTAATTCAAGGATGTAGCCATCAGAACACCTGCACTCAGGATTCGTGAATTCACAAAGCTGGCTCCAAGCTGTGAGTAGGCAGCTGAATTTTAATTTGAGAGGAAAACTTTCATATCTTAACTCACCTGGCTGACCTTGGCGCTTAATCTTTGTGTTTTGTTTGCTTGTTGCTTTATCTTTGATCCCATCTTGGCTGTGTTACACCCACCACCATAAAGTCCATTTTGATGTGTTTTGAAGAGTGTGAAACACTGCTTTTCAATTCTACTTCTTGACATTTAGCGGTTGACTCAACAGAGCCCTGAAAAGTCGGAGTAAACAAAAGGGTTTCAGGCTCAGATGGATAAAGCAGCACAAATTTCACTCGAATCACTGCTGATGTTTCACAGCGATGCCCTCAATCCGGCAGTTGCTGCACCTCACGTAACTAACACCTGCCCCCCCCCCTCAGCAACTCAACCTTAAAATATTTTCTCATTCACTGCACGGTCCAGGGTGGTTCACATCTTAATCTGAAGAGACGGTTCCATTTCAGCTTGCTCCTGATAACGTTCTCATTCAGCACCCCTCACGTACACCTTCAGTGAAAGGAGGAAAGTGGCCAGAAATAGAAATGAAAGAAGATGATTTCAGTGGCTGAATCACAGACTTAGAGGGAACAACTGGGGAAGTAAAGGGAGAGAAAAACAAACAGAAGAGAGCAAGTTGAGATGAGAAGAAATGAGTAGACGTGCAGAGAAAAAGTCACTTCCATGGATCTTATTCCTGTTGCCTTCTGCTTGGTAAAAAACCTTGAGGAAGCAATTGTTCAATATTTGCGGCAAGTCGAACAGAATGTTGCGTCATGACAAATAGACTGGTTAAATACTCCGCTCCCTCTATTTCATCCTGCTTAAAAGGCAATCAGCCTGTTTCTCTGTTTTAAAAGACAAGCCCCGAGGGAGCATTGAGAATTTGAGAGACAAATGAGGTTCAAATCGGAAATGAAACAGTCTGGAAGAAAGTAATGAATGGATCCTGCTTTCCTGATGAGGTTTATGCTCTTGACAAATTGCTGGTATACTTGATATTGAGTGCTGATAGACTGTGCAATAGTAAGAAACCCTGTGGAAACTGAAGTCATGTGGGCCCTTTGCAATTTCTCTATTGTCTCCTGGAATGAAAACATAAGGGAGTTAATAAAGAGTGGCCTTGATTTAAATGTCATTGCACCTTGTTTTTGTTGCCATGGCGATATTTCAGTAAGTTGATGTCATGACTGGCTGATTGTCTCAAGCAGACCTAAATAGGCCAGAGAGGTTATATTTGAGTATTTCTCTTATATTTGCCTCAGCCTCAGCAGGGCCATGGGAAAATAATAACAGCTACTTGGCTTTTCTCTACCAGCAGATTGACAGAGCAGCAAGATGTGTGGGTTTTGTCCTCAGGCTGCCAGAAATGTCAGCAACACACACTGATGGTCGCCGGCAGAGGTGGCCGGAGGGAGCGAGACAGAATGATGATGAGGAAGAGTCACCATGCAGGCAAAAACTTCATTTACTGCACATACACACCCCCAGAGGCGGATGTGTAAACAGGCTCAGACAGTTGAATGGACAGTCCTGGTTCAAAGGAGATACCAAAAACCCCAAATATTCAGACACAAAAGCATATAGTGGCCTCAGTCAGACCTATGAGGCTCTGATAGCTGAGAATAGATGTCACTAAGCTGTTGTAGAGAGCTGTAGAAGCAAACAGATTTTCTGAGGGAGCTGACCTTTACGCTGAACCTCTGACCTTTTGCGGATCACCTGTTTGGCTCAGCTACCTCTCCAGGGAATGTTTGTTCTCTCAAATAACACGCTGTATTACAGAGCAAGTAGATAACCTATTTAAAAAAGCTCCAGGATACAACAACCACGAGCACCAGCTCAAAATCAATTACACCTGCGGAGACACCCCAGTCACAATAAATCTTTCAGAATATTCACATAGGCTACGCAATATCTTTAAGCTGTTAAACTGGCTGCTGGCAGGTCAGTAGGGTTTAACCGCTTTAAACAGTTTCTTTAAACTTTTATAGTTTAAACTACTTTAGCTTAAATATGTCAAGGTGCAAAGAATAAGCAACATTTGGCTACATCAAAACAATCCTGTTGTTACAGATATATATAATTGCTGGTGACACTTTAAGCCCCCCAGTTTAATATTTTTAAGCAGTATGCCTTTAATATATATATATATCACACTATAATGTAGTTATAAGCAGATTCTGATGCTTTTTGAAATGGTTATTGATATAGTTTAACTCATTCTATGAAACTTCCAGACGATAAGAGGATGTTGGGGGTAAATGTGTCTGTTTTATATGCAAGTCAAGAAAGGCTGTAAGTCAAGTACAGTAATGTTGTATAATTAGTGAGAGAGTGTTGTAATTTTGTTCCCTTTATCTTCACTTTTACAGCTCTCATTAGTGGACTAAATAGATGCTTCATCATGAGACAGTTTTCCAGCTAAAGCACCCATAACAATTATAGGTCAATATTTTCTTCACCTTTCTCTTTTCTTCTGACACCGTTTTTCAGTCCTGTGGGGAAATCTCAAACAATCCACAAATTTCCTCTAACCAAATCTGTCGATTTTGTAATTAGGGTTGTTTCAGATCTCACCTCACAGGTGTTACCACTGTACTTTGTGAAGATTAGTTAGAGAGATTGTAAAATCAATAGAAGTTGTGAGACCTTGAGCAAAGGTCTCACAACTAAAACTATACTTTGAACTTCAGAGGCGAACAGATGGGAGCAAATTTTCCAGTGGCTTTACTACATCCCACCAAATAACAGTACATAACACATTACGCGCCCCACCTGCCCGCTCCCCTCCTGTGTTTGTGTCAGCATCATTGCTCAAGTTCATGCTGTTTTGTTGAGCTTTCTGTGTCCCACTCACCTGTCTCGCCTCACTCCAACTACTTTTCTAGTAATGGATACCGAAACCTATTGATTTTTATTCCAGCTACTTCTCACTGGGCATCTGGCTGTCTCTTTCACTTATACTGTGAGCAGTGCTGAGGTTTTCTTCAGGTCAGTGGAGGAGGATCGGTTACACTCCCTATTGGATTTTTAATTTCCAAAATCTTAATTCAAGAGGCAGAGTTAACATTGAAGCTCTTCCTCTGCATCCACTGGAGGGAGTTTCAAGGATTTGTTGTGAGGTCTCAAATTAGTGCCCCTGCTGAGGTTCTTCAAGGACTAGCTCCCTACTAAATGATAGGACAGTTTAGAAATAACACACCATTTGTCCCTTAAGCACCTCATGAAAAGCCTTTAATGTTGTTTTCTCCCCATTAATCCAAATATAGTTTGAAATCACCACAAATTGACACCCTTGAGCAGAAAGGTCCTAGTTGCTCTTTAGAAAACGATGCCTCTCCTCCTTTCCTCGCTGCATGTGGTAATGAGGGGGAAATTGAGCAAAATGTGTTTTTAATTAAAAACTATAAAGCAACCATATTTCATGCGTGAACTACACCAGATTAACCAAAGATGCAGTTGAGAGTGGGCAAGTCAGCAAAGTCACAGATAAAGCAGTAAACAAAGGGAGCAGTGTGCCCAGACATTAATCAGGCTGTCAAAGGGTGTCCAGATAATAATCAAGGACGACGCACATCGTGCCAGTCTCAAGTATTTAATTACTTGACTGTCTTTGGCTCTTGGACCCTGAGAGGCAAAGTAGATGAGAGCAGCACGAGCACAGCTGCCCTGCTGCCTGACGCCTCTGGGCTTAGTGTTTGAACAGTATGCTTTTTTTTTTTTTTGGTGCGCTGCAGCTCAGTGATCATTACTCAGAATGTGAACAGACACTGTAGCCCAGCCAGGAACTATCGACAAGGGTTATTTTTACAGTGCAGTTTGGCTTGAGGGGAAGGATAATGATTATAGCACATGTATTATTCTAAAAGATTTTTCTTCTTGCCCTCTTCCCTGCACGTGCCATGGATCAGATGTTCTTCTAACACTATCCAGTCTACCCTGTCGCTCAAAAATCATCTGTACTGTAGCAGCCAGTTACTGTATTTTCTAGACTTCGTACCGGAATCTTTGTCGTTTTTAGCAAAAATGGCCTAGTTGAACAGAAAAAAACATAATTTGCTTTGGTGTATAAGTCACATTTCTAATTATACCAATTCTAGTCAAAATTACCCTATGAAGAACATAGGCTAGACATAACATGCAGAAGTGCATTACTGAATTCATTCATCCATGTCAAGTAATGTTAAACAACCAACGACAGGGAGAATGTGAAATGACGTCTCCTCCTCCTCCCTTGGGTTTTCTGAATGCAGACCCTCCAAACTCCAAACTTTCAGCTGCAGACTTTATTACCTGCACTTTGAAGTCTGCAATATAGCTCTTTCTTTTGAGCAGCATTTTCACTTCTCTTACACTAGGAGTTGTGGTATAGTGAGAATATAAGCGTTTTTACTTTTTGGGAAGTACAGTATTATCTTTAATTGAGTCAATAGTGCCAAGAGTGCCTTCTATTGCTATTGACTACTCTACAAAATAAGTTGCTTCGCTGTATAAGTCACACTACAAACCAATGGAGTAAAAAAAGTGTGACTTATAGTCCGGAAAATACGGTAGTTAAGCTGCAGACCTAAATGCTTACAACTCAAATGAAACTCCTTCTTACTAGGTGGAACTTTGTAATGAAAAATATATGAAAACTAGTGGTGACAGAGCAAAGGGCCCAGTATGTAATGTTACTGTAATAGAACATTTGACTCATAGATAGATAGATAGATAGATAGATAGATAGATACTTTATTCATAGTCTACTTTTTTTTTTATTCGCATAAAATATTTTACATAACATGAATTTATGTGAGATTCTGATACTCAGATAGCAACATAATACAATTAAGTATTTTTATAGGAAAACCTTCCCATGCATTTAGTTCCGTGTAAAGTACTTTACTTCTTGTTGTTGTCTTCTTGTTTTCTCATGCCTTAAGGAGGGGCTCTTCATACTTGGATGAAAATAGGCTCCCAAACAATGTGAAATTCAATTCCAACTCATATGAAACAAGGGGAGTAATTCACTCTTGTTCCCCTGTTCTTCCTCCCTTCTAGCAACAAAATAAAATATTTGATTTCAGGATGAAATGTACCCCACAATTCACTGCAATCCAAGGTTGCACAAATTGGGACCTGTAGGCTTTGGCAGTGAACCAGAACTACAAATATATTGTGGTGTTTAGAAGGAAAATTAACAGTATTTACAGAAAGCTCCACTGAAGGTAGAAATGAAGTGATCTTCAGTATGAGTGAAGGTCACTGAATACCTGGTGCAAAACTAACTATGACCAGCTCTGTGAAAAAATCCACCATTTGATCTGAAAATAGCATCCAATAAATAAAATGAATGGTGGAGGGGTTTGAGTCCCCAAATGATCCTAGGAGCTATGTTGTCCAGGGCTATATGCCCCTGGCAGGGTCTCCCAAGGCAAACAGGTCCCAGGTGACGGACCAGACCAAGAGCGGTTCAAACACCCCTTATGAAGAGAACAGCAAGGACCGTGATGTCGCCCAGTACGGCAAAGCCGGTGCCCCACCTTGGAGCCAGGCCTGGGTCCTGGGTGGGGATACCCACCCTTCATAGGGTCCTGTTGGCTCCATCGAGCCAGGACCTTCAGCGTGCGTTGGGACGGTTTGCAACCGAGTGTGAAGCGGCTGGGATGAGAATCAGTACCTCCAAGTCTGAGGCCATGGTTCTCAACCGGAAAAAGGTGGCTTGCTATCTATCTATGGTCATGAGCTTTGGGTCATGACCGAAAGGATGAGGTCTCGGATACATGCGGCTGAAATGAGCTTCCTTCGCAGGGTGGCCAGGCGCTCCCTTAGAGACAGGGTGAGGAGGAGCTCGGTCACCCGGGAGGAGCTTGGAGTAGAGCCGCTGCTCCTCCACATCGAGAGGGCTCGAGCTGAGGTGGCTCGGTTATCTGTTCCAGATATGTTCCTGGGCATCTCCCTGAAGAGGTGCTCTGGGCAGGCCCCAGGGAAGACCCAGGACACGTTGGAGGGACTATGTCTCTTGGCTGGCCTGGGAACGCCTCGGTGTCCCCCCGGAAGAGCTGGAGGGAAGTGTCCAGGGAAAAGGAAGTCTGGGTATCATTGCTTAGGCTACTGCCCCCACGACCCGGCCCTGGATAAGTGGAAGAAGATGGATGGATGGAAAAGTTTGTTTTTTTTTCAAAATAAAATCTCAAATTAGCAGCAAGAATACACATCTGACATGCGTGTGCTTGTGCATGCATTTGTGTGTAGTTGTGCTTCATTGTTTGCAGACAACAGAACATAAATATGACGGAGGCCTACTCGTCACAGTATTGTTCTATAGTGCCACTAGTAGGAAAAAAATCTACAGACAAGGCGAGAGTGTTCATACTCTATGGAGCCATGCAGGGTGAAAAGTGATTTTACATCAGTGGACACATGCGAGGACCAAAGCATATCTGATCCTCTCTGCTCTCTTTATATATTTCAAAAGGACACACAAGGACAAAAGCTCACGCCCACACACATGTACCCTGCTTGTTATCAGGATATACAGCTGCTGGGGGACTGAGTGATCTGTGCTAGTGTGTTCATGCACTTTTTAGTTTGATGTCTGTTGCTCAGGCAGTTGGCCATAGCAATTTTGCAGGAGGGAACAGTGACCTTTGACTCCATTACAGCTGATTGGATTGGTTCTCCCCCTTGCTGCTGGCTGGCTGCCCAGTACTACAACCTGTAGTGACACAACCAGGGCCACACACAGCCTTCAGTCCCTGTTACTTACTCCAACTATCCACCCCTGTATCCATCTACTTCGGCTGTCGTTCTGTAGCTCTATTCCTGCTCCCGCTCATCCATCTCTGCCTCTCTCTTTTCCCTCCCCAGCTACTCTTTTTTTTTTTTTTACAAATTGTCCTGGACTTCCCCTTCCTCCACCCTGATACATCACCTCTTCTCATCTATCCATCTTTCCCTTCCATGTTTTTTAATGCTATCCCTGCCTTCCTTCCACACTTCATAACAAAAACATGGGCATTAATATGTTTATCCCTTTATTTTCCTGTCACTCCCTCTTCCTGACTTTCTCTCTGTCACTCTCGGCATTATCTACATCTCTCTCTATGTTGCAGTTCATAGTCCATAGCCCTTTGCTTACTGGGCAAGGTCCCTGTCAAATTACATGTACTGATGCTCAGTAAGTCTATCAGCTGAACTGCATCTATTCCAGGACACAAAACAAACATACATGTTGCTATCGTCCAATGAGTTGTGTGCAAAATGTCAGCATGCTCATGGATTTCACGATGGTTTTTGAGAGACTACAAACAAGCATGGTGACTGTCCTAGTGTGACCATGGATGTGGTCCTTTATGAAGAGCCAATTTAGTTTTGGTGGTCAGTTTGGCAAATAAAATTTCAAAGGCTTGGTTTCTGATTTCTGTCACTTGTCACCACCTACTATGTTTTGTTTTTTTCATGAAAACATTTATATTCGACACAAATCAGCCATCATAGAAACATTTATAAGACTGTTTCTGCTGTGTTGTATTTGATCTAGGATATTACATATGTTCTGTTTATTTCTGTTGCTCTTCCAAGCTGTTTCTGTTGGTTCAGTACAAAATTAGGTTTCTACAGAGATGAGCCTGACAGCTGAGTGATCACTTAGCAGTTTCCACATCATGATTGCCTGTAGTCTTGCACTACAGGAAAAGTTGTGTAAGATGCCTTTCAGTATGACAGGTTACCACGAGTGACTATGATAAAAACTCACAACAAAGTTATATTGCTATTGCCCAGCAATCACACATGTCCTAAAGTTATGAGAATAAAAACGTTCTTGGTTTTCCAGCCTCTTGATCACCTACTGTAGTAAATGTTGAGTTCACCCGTCTTTGTCATCAAAGCACTCCCCCACTTCCACAGACATCACTCCACTGGTGCCTAAAATACATTCATTTATTCCATTAGCTTTTGTAGAAAAATGTGTGTAATGTTTGAACTCCCTTTAATAATGTGAATTTTCTCCAAGCTAAGTGTGAAACAAATGGAAATCTGCTGTCTTCAGATGTATACCGTCTCTAAATAAATCACAGAAAAAACTATTAGACTGTATTATTTTAGGTTTTATTGACGTTGACACTACCCCATAAAAACATAAATAGATACACATAGGCTATACACACACATAAAATTAGTCAGACTAATCAATGAATTTAAGTCTTTTCATTGGTAATTGCTTGTGATTGTGATTGAATGCTTACCCCTGCCAGTGTTTACTTATATAATAGTGCACTGTGTGTTTATACTTTTGGTCTGTAAAGCGTACAGTGCAACAATGCTGCATAGAATTCAATTTATGCGTGTTACCAATGCTGTAAAAGGTAACCAGGCATGGATGTAGTGACATTGCTTTGGGCTTCTATATGTCCTTAAACCAGGCTTGTTGATGTATTATTCAGCAGGGAATTCAAGTAAAGCATTTAAAGTCTGTGTGGGCGTAGGGATAAAGCTTCTGTATGCATGTGTCATGATCTATTATTCAACAGTGAATGCAAATAAAGGTTTGGTAAAGTGGCTTTGTACGCATGCATGTTTGTCCTTGCATCATCACGTGTGTGTGTTACATTTTTAGTCCAAGAATCAGCCTTGAGTTCATCAAATGTAGAATGTGGCCACAAGAGCAGTGTTAATGAAGCAGGACCTTTGCTGCTATTACTGGAATTAAAAATGCAGTTTGATTTACATGGTAATGAAAGTGTTGGTCTTTGACACAGCTCCAAATGGACAGAAAACAAATACCAGGTAGCTCTTTTAATCCTTTGATGTATTTCATTTTTCAAAGCAGTCGAGACAGAGGTCAGAAGGGGACTTGTCTACTTCAGCCCAACAAATCTTGGATATCATCAATAATGAAGCCATAATGGACAAATCAGTGCATTCGGTGTCAGCTGTCAGATGATGATAGTTGTGTCTCATATTCACTGCTTTACATACATTTACATAACCAGGTATTTCAAGAATGGGCTGTAAGCCAGTATTTTCTTTTTATTTGGTTACTGTATAGACATATATGCAGGTCAAATATCATATTTCTGATCTTATTTTGGACCAAGGAATATGTGCTTGCAGGTTTATCACTGGCCAATGCAGTACTTTACTGAATATGTTTCCCCAACAACTGAATACACACAACACACAACATTGAAAAAAGGCCATTAGGAACTTGGTTAGCCATATATATCAAAATCTTCTCCATGGTCTAACTGGGGAAATCAGGTTGCTCAGGTCCCACAGCCCAATTAAAGTCACAGGGATTCTTGTTTAAGAAATGAGCTACTGGAAAAAGCTGACCTGGTTACTTAAGTGCATTTAAACACACTGACTGATAGAGGGTTTTTTTTTTTTGGGTTGAATATTGAATCTGAAGTAGATTGTCTGAGTAAAAAGAGGTTGCATTCAAAGTGAAATGAGACACTTTAAACGCTGAATATCAGATAGAAATTTCCATTAGCTTTGAAATTGCCTTTGCGATATGTGGGGATGTCTGAATGTTTCAGAGTTTGCTTAAGTATTCCCAAACAGCTGAAACTCCTTCAGAACAGTAGTTTAAAAAAACTGAGTCTGCTGTGCACATGCTCTGTGCTCTCTGGCATTCACATTACAAAGCCTGTGATTGTGTTTCTACACAAGTGTGTGCTCTGTTGAGTGCAAGATGTGTGTACAGGTTATCTCCAGCTGCTTTTGAGTTTGTCCTACAGTCTTTGACAAAACCCCGACTGAGCTTTGATCATATGTCCTCTCCTCACCCTGCTCTCTGCTTTTCACCCTTCCTTTTGTTTTTCACTCATTCTTCTCCCTGATCTTACATTCTTCTCTTTCTCCATCTACATCCTGCCTCCTCCTTCTGCCATCCTCCGCTGCTTTATCCGGATTAACGCTTATTGAACCTTTTTCTTTCCTCACTTTTCTTTCCCTCCCTTTTCTGAACTTATTTCCTTTTGTGGATAAGATAGAAAGAGAGAGAGAGAAAGAGAGAGGGAGACATCCATCATCCATCTCGAATCAAATGTTCAGGGCGTTGCGTCTCCACATGAATTCCTACACACCTTGTAATTGCTGTCAGCGAGCTCTTCGACAACTCATTTAATTGCCTGCCATCCAATTTATGGTGAGATTGGGGAGGTAATGAGAGTCTGAGGAAAAAAATGCAAAAGAGAGATGACAAAAGGAAAGAAGAGGGCAGGAGAGGTGGAACCCAAAAAGATGTGGTTGCTAAGCAGTGAAAAGAAGAGCTGTGAGGCCATTGTGTCCTAGTTCAAATAAAAAGAGTGAATAATATTTTATAGTATGAAGCTCAGTTATTGGATTTCCTACACAGTCAGACAGGATATTCTCAGGATGGGCCTTCAATTAGTGCAGGACTCATAAATATTAGTGACTTGAGTAGAGTGATTGTGCTGATGTAATGATTCTAAGGTAGGAGGATTGCACAGAAGCTGCCACTTGTTCACACAGACGCTCTGCTACAGTGTAATAGGTATAAATGCTGTCATTAACGCTCCATTGAGCTGTATAATGTTGTTTTATAGAAGATTGTGTTCAGGGTCTTCTTGCTGCTGCAACACCTACAGATAATGCTATTTAGTAGTATTAGACAAGAGGAGAGCTGTAGTCTGCACTGGCGTTTGACTGCCAAGTCTTGTATCACATCTGCAGGAAACTAACAACAAGGCTTAAAATACCACAAGCTAGAGGGGGATACAGAGCAAAAGAAGGAAGACCTTTGCACCGGTACTGTCAGAAATACAGAAGATAAATAAAAAAACAACAACAATGATAACCAGCCAGCGCTGAACTCATTGACCACCTGGGGGATGCAGCCCCACAGAGACACAAGTAGAACCAGGGCAAAGTGAGGAAAGAGGTGAAAATAAAGGCTACTGTTTACTCCCTTATTCCCCGCTTTTTACCCTAGGCTCCCACTGAGCCCCCATTATTCTGGGTAACTGGTGAAAGAAATCTAAACACAATCTTTGATGTTTTGTCCTTTTATTCTCTGCCTGTCAAAGCTGAGTTGACTTTTACAGATTTTGCTTTTCTCTGGTGTCAACAGTGTCTCTTTGCAGTGCTAAGAGGCAAAAAAAAACCAGTCTGCGAGTAACAACAGTGAGACAGCAACAAAAACCTGAGTGATCCAGCTGCAGTTGAGAAACTGTAGAATTATTATTCTGAATGTGATTGGTATCATATCCTGCAGCTATACTGCAGCAGAATGAACCACAGCCTTGTTTAAAACATGCTTTTTAAAGACATCACATTATTCCTAATTTAGCCTGTTTAAAATGTAATAATTCAATTTTAGCATATTTTAGTTAAAAGCATCCATGTTCTCTGATTTGCTCCCATTTAAATATTCCATTTGCAGTTAAAATAAGATGATTTTCCAACACTCTGAATGTTGGATGAATTCTGTTGTAATGTATTCTGTTGTCTTAAATGTGAATGAAAATATTCACTTAAAAAGAAGGAGAAACTGACAGGCAAACATAGGCTGAGAGTGAGTCATTATTGTGTATACCGGCTTTAATCTAAGGATTGTACATACATGTACAGTTTAGTTTCTTTGCTCATTTTAATAACATATAAACAGATGCAGCCTAATTGACAGTAAACACAAAGAAGCACTGCAGTGAACCTTTCTCATGAGCGAGTTCATCACCCGATTCAGGCTGAGGCAAATTGGAGGAAGGAAAAAACAAGCACAGCGAGACCCAAATAAAAACCCAGTGTTTGTTCCCGTAGATGAAGTGGCCAATCCCTGCCGTTCGCAAAATGAGCCTCCCCAAAGGCTTCGTCTTTGATGAATATTCATGAGAACATTGCTGCTATGAGGGTGGGGGTGAGAGGGAATGTTTATGCCAGTGAGGAGTCAGAGGGAGGGTGCTCTTCTGTTAGATGGCAGCACAATGTGGAGGTGGTTAGATCAAGGTACTGCAGGTGTGTGTGTGTGTGTGTGTGTGTGTGTGTGTGTGTGTGTGTGTGTGTGTGTGTGTGTGTGTGTGTGTGTGTGTGTGCGTGCGTGCGTGCGTGCGTGCGTGCGTGCGTGTGCATGTGCGTGCGCGCGTGTGTGTGTGCGCGTGTGTGCGTGTGTGTGTGTGTGTGTGAGAGAGAGAGAGAGAGAGATTATGAGATGATTGAACAAAAGCAGATGAAAAAGTTGTTGCTGTGGAAACAAGTGACATATGGATCACTCACATACCTGAAGTCAGAGGTCACAAGTATAAAATGTGGTTGAGTGCTATTATGTTTGTGTGTGTGTTCTTGTGAACTGGGCAGTGTTGGATGTTGTGGTTTGTAATAGTAATAGTGGTTTGTATCATTTCCTGCCCAGGAGTAAAAACAGGTAAAGAAAGAGGCCTGAATAACATCCAGCCTTAATGACATACATTAGCCAACATTCATGGCCTTTGTTTGATTTGACAGCAGTGAGGGACAGAAAATAAAGCAAGAGGACAAAGACATGCACGGGAGGTATCTCGGAGCTGTCAATCAATATGTCAACATGTGTCCGGTTTACTGCCTTGTCTTCATGCTAGTATAGCTTCTGGTAGAGGACACTGTGACTGATTCACATGCTAGCAATCTCCCTATTCCTGCATCAGCTGAGACAGCAAACACAACATGAGAAGAGGAGCAAAGGGGTAGCTGGAGCGTAACGATGCAGGGAGACGAACTTGCACTGTGTAGGTTTAAATCTCTACTTCTTATACATGTATAATGAAACTAGTTTGATGTTACAAACTGGCTGATGATGTGACATCTTTCAACAAATCATCAATAGAGGCTTTCAGCATGTAGTAAAAAGGATGCGTGAGATCCCTCCTTTTGGCAGGTGTGACCATGGAAACTATAAACTGTCGCAGGCTACGCTGTAGGAAACACAGCAAGTGTGTTGATAAAAAGCATGTCACAGTCAATAAGGGCTTTTTGTTATGTGGAAACACCTCACTGCACTCTGGGTTAAGTTTAGAGTGCCCAGGGCAAACCAGATAACATGAAATTGTCTTGACAAATATCTACCACTGGCCCAAAATACACTCTGGAATCTGTTTTTAGGTGACGAAATCTAAACTGTCACTAGGAAATGAATGCTACATTACCACCTCCACCAGGAACTAAAACAGGAGCTTGAAGAAATTTGTGATTTTAATGTATCTAAACTTGTTCTATATAAATATATTTTAATGGCTGTTTCTATGTAATTTCTACTAGGTTTAGTTCTGAGTTAATCAAACTCTGCTTTTACTTCTAAAACACAAGGGGAAATGGCTCAGGAGTCAGGAGTCAAAGGATGAATGGAGGCAGTTTTGGATGGAAAGACAGTAAAGATTATGGTGGATCAAAGACTATTGTTTGAGGCAACACAAAGAAACAGACCAGTGGGACAAAGTCAGAGACTGAGAAAGACCTCCAAAATCTCAACACTAGGGAAACAAGTTTCATTGATTTATTCAGTAGAACATCTATTTAAATCATGGCAGGGGGAAGGCATTGTAAAAAATTCTCTTTATTGCTAATAGTAAAAGTGTGTGTGTTCTGGCAGGGGAACAGGTGGGATGTAACTGCAGGGGTTTCATTGCAGATGCTACTAGCTGCAAACTTAGGAATAGAAGCACTGAATCCCCAGAAACCACCTGAGAGGGTATAGGCTTTAGCAGATAGAGAGTAAAAATAGTAATGGCAGTGAAACTGAGAGTGATCCATGCTGCCAATATCAGCTTGTAGTCCTGTGGAGGGAAACTGAAAACTGAACTGGCATAGCTGCCAACAGTGCATCACATCCTAGGAGTCTACAGCACCTTAGCTTTACAATCAACTTAGGCAAGTTTTTGATCTATGACACATGCACCTGTGAGTGAAATCTGTTGGATGGATAATATGATTATTAACATTTTTTCGTGTATCCACTATTGTATATACTGTATATACTATTATATATGCAAACCATTCAATAGTGTAATATTTCCCATGAGACAAAAATGATTTTCCACACAAGGAATAAATAAGATTGTACCATAATGTTGTACAGTATATTTTCTTACAGTTAATGAAGAAATACCTTTTAGTTCATTTTCTGACTTTAATTAAATAAGCCATATCCTAGCTGGCACAGAAATACTTCACCTCCAGAGGTTCCATCTGACTAAATAAATGGACACTAAATAAATGTTATAGTGGTTGAATGGAAACCAACAAGAATAAAGACTTCCACTGGAAATGTGTCTTTGTTCTTGTAACCCAGTGTCAGCGATGTAAAACCTAAAACTGTTTTGTGTATTTTTCTTTTTCTTTCTTGTGGCAAGATGAGATATCAGGGCTGTACATGGTGGTGCAGTTAATGAAGAAGTATGATCTAATGCCTGTGGTTGTGTGAGAAGGGGCTGAGGTCACGGTGATCTTGTCATATCTCTGACTTCTTAGTTTGATTACCATCGGTCTGACTGACTGGAGAGTGTATTGACTGAGAATGTGAATGGGCCATCTTGGTTATTTATGACTGTACCTTGTTCATGCATTCCTGATGCTGTATGGAAAGGCCAAGCTCAGATTGTTCAGTGGATTTTATAGATTTTATAGACTGAAGATGTGTATTGAATCTCTGTATATACAGAAAAAGGAGGAGAAAGGAGAAAGAGAACTATATGTGTGGTTGTTTATTTTTGTATAGCTGAATACAAAGTCAGGGGTCATTTTCAGTTAGTTTGTGTGTATATGATGGAGATTTGGCAACCCTGTCTCCCACAGAAAAACATTTCTATACTACTAGCTCAGGCTTCAAATTAAGTTTTGGAGGAAACATAATTACTGCTTGGATTGTGTTCACTGGTCAAATGTTTTTCACTACAGAAAGTGTGATATTTTTAAGGGTAGGGAGGATGCTGGGGGTTTATAAAGCCCAGGTTTGGACATTAAACACCTGAGCTCACATCTTGGATCCCACATTACATATTGTGTTAAGTTTTTCAATATTTAATCAAGATATTTCCCTAGTGTTAACTGAGGGCGTAAAAACATTATTGATGCTTGTTACGAGAAGCCGAGATTGCAATGAACTAGAGTCAAATTAATTAACGGATTAGAATTAATCAACCGAAAATGAATCATCAGCAATTCTGATAAACAATTAATCCTATAATTTATTAAAGGAAAAGCAAGAACAGACCAGTAGTGGTTATATAGCATAGTATGTGTGTTACATGATGATTAGGAAGTAAAGAATGAACAAGAAGATAGAAGCAGTAGTGACAGAAAAAACATGGATATTGGATATTGTAATGGATGTTATCAAATCTGATATTGATATTCATATGAATAACATTTAAGCAAAAAATGCCACAGTGGATCTGCTCAAATGTGACGATACACAGAGATTCTGTGCCTATGATCACTGTGATGAGATGAGACAAACTTAATCAACAAAGGGAAATTCAGATTAGTAAATTGAGTATATTTTGATTTAGGACATAATCTTTGCTCTGGGAAATTTTGCTAGGCATTCCTTGACTTTTTCTCACACAAAGTTGAAAATGAAACTATACTTAATAAAATTTAGGAGCCTGGTTCAGTGGAGGGACTGCAAGCATCACGTACTGCAGGCTCTTTGACAAACAGTGTGTGTGTACAACTGCAGATGCATTTACTAAAAGCAAGTCTGTATATAAGATATGCAAAAAGCTTAATACAGGAGGCTTAATCATTTCTGTATAGTTGTATAGCAATATAATTTTTAGAAGATAGAGTTCCATATCTATCAGCAGGGGTATATTCTTGTGTAAAGGATGCATGTGTGTATCAGGCTAATACTTTCAAATTGAACAAAGTGTGTATGTTTGAACAATGGACCTCAGTTGGTGCTAGATTTCCTTTAACCAGCTGCTGCCATTCATAATTCAGTGTCATGTTGCAAAATAGCTTTAGAGAACAATGAGAGAAACACGCACTCCTGTTATTTTGTCAGTGTCACTTGTTTGGTACTGTGACAAGGATAGGTTGGGTGGGTGGTTGGACCTTGAATTGAAGCAAGCAAGAGACTGGACCCAGCTGAGCAACGGGCTGGAAAGGCAGGCGAAAATAAACAGCAGGCCTGAAGAATCAATTCAGTGTGCCTGTCAGAGACTGTCAAACTCCCCTCAGTGATGGACAGTCTGGATGTTCACAGTCTATTTGCCGCCAGGCTATGGAGCGGTGAGTAAGTGAACCGTGCCGGGTCGAGCACAGACAATATGAAGAGGGAGTGCAGAGCAATATCTGCTGTTGCCATGCTAGATCAGCATAAACGTCAAGGCCACTCTGGCGTGGCCTGACAGGTCTTCTGGGGAGAACTACATGTGTGTGCGCCTGTAGGTGGGTGTCTGTGTGTACCTGGGGTGTGACTGGGTGTGTGTCTGCAGTCTGATACCCGTTTGTCAGTGTGTGATTGTTAACATACTGTAATTCAAGCTTCAAATCATAATCTACTCATGTTTGATTTGATTTTTACATTATGTGCAGTGCATTCACCCACATAAGCAGCTGAGATTATTTGCCAGAGAAATCCAAGATAGTGATGCTGTAGTGAGTAAAACAACAGCTGGTTTCTGTTTTCATTATTAGCCAGAACACCCCCAAAACACTATCATCTGTAATTAATCATAATCATAGCCATGCTGTGCCAACCATGGTAATGTTTTTTTAAAACTGTGTCTGGTGATTCATTATGGAATTTATCCAAGTGATGGTGCCAGACAGATGATATCTGTCCTTTAGTTCTGTGCTCCAGTTTTATCCCTGGAGTTTCACTTGTCATTACTGCTGACTGGTGATTGAATTTAGGTTTGAAAGGATTAAGTAACAGCTTTTTTATTTACATTAAAAGAAAAAAAAAAGTTTAACACATTACCTTGACAAAGAAAATGTTTTTTGTTTTGTTTTTAGGAAATTACTTGATTACATGATTAGAGCTGTGAGATCGGAGTCTTCCACTCGTAACTTGAATGTCGATGTAGCCAGTATTTTCCAGTAATTACTGCAACTCTGATATGACATGAAAGCAGCAGGTCTGGCCAAAATAGGTGAAGACACCAGTGATAATGTACAAATATCAGTGTCCATTGTGACATTGTTTCTCACTATTGAGAAAGACAGTGTTTGTAGAACTGAGATACAAATGTCTGTGAAAAAGATGTGTGTGTTAATTGTGTTACAATTGTGTTAGTGTAGTCCATGATTAAGCCAGCATGGCATGGTACAAAGACCCTGATTATTATTGTTTGCACCTGTGACATGTCAGGGTTCCTATTGCATCATGTGAGGGGATGGCACCTGAACCAAATGAGCCCAGCTGTTTGTAATCTGCTTGGTAGGGAGAATTTATATGTCAGTGTTTTCAAAGCTGCTTTCAGCTGAGCACAGAGCACAGCATATAAGATCAAACATCACTGCTTTTTTTTTTTTTTATTTACTTGTGCTTTCTAACTCTTTCACTTCATGAGGTATTTTTGCTGAAAGTTTCTTGGAAAAGTTCTGATTAACTTTATATAGTGTGCTCCTGCTCCAGCTGCTCAGGTCTGTGCCTTTAGGCAGAGGTACCACACCATCTGACTACCTGCCGACCAACAGATTAATGATGTAACCTCACATGATCCATATTCAAACTGCTTAATTCAGGCTCATACACACCCTGCTACATCCTACAAAACACATTCTGTGGCATTGTCTAAGAGAAGTGACAGTACATCTTAATAATTATTCAAAGGCTGACGCTGCATTTTAGAGACTAAGAGTTTATCAGTTTTTGTCACAAGATTTATACTGAGCTGAACATTCAGTTATTTAAAATGAAAAACATAATGTATTTCCTGAAACACACTTTGAACTTTCTGTACAGTTATTTCCTGATTCTTATCAGCTTACACGGTACACTGATGTGAGACATAAGGTAATATTAGTCAACCCCAAAACCTTTTTTAAGGTTTCAAGGAGTGGAGTGGAGTGGAGTTTACACTGTTCTGTTTACATGGACCCTAATTAAATAAGGATCCACATAAAAACATTGCAAACAACAAACATTAGCACTACCTGTGTTTGATAAAGCCACAGTGTAACGTAAAGATTTGATGAAATAATTTCCCCTAGGATGCATCTTGTGCTCATCTAAAAATACTGTCTGCCGAAATATAGACACACATACTGTAAATTCATGTATTTTCAAACAAAACAACTATTTTTTAGGGCATATATTCAAATACGTGAGTGAGACAGTGGTTACAACCTAAAACCAGACGTATGAAGCAACTTGTGCTTTTTGGTATCAGAACAAAGAAGAAAGTTGATTGTCCTTTCTGTCCTCTGTGAACCCTCCTCCTTGTCTGTATCACAGGAGCTTTCCATGCAGGAGCGTTCATGCTCCATTGCTCTGGTCTGAGCGCTTGGTTTGCCTTGGGGTGTCCGAGTCCTGCAGCACAAGACAGTAAATCCTCCCATGTCCTGATAGCTATTGATTAGGTATTCACATCCTGCCTCCTACCCAGGAGAAAACAGTGCTGGCCACTCTTACTCTCTCCCATCATCCTTCTCTGCAATTGCACTTCTACCGGCGGGCCCTCACACAGAAATGACAGCATACAGTATTTTATGCAAGATACGGGCACAGCTTCTCGCTTTTTTCCCCAGCATCTCCTCACCTAAACAAACATCTCGCCTCTGCTTTGTTTATCTGGCAGAATGACTCTCCTTCCTTCACTCTCTTTCTCTGTGTCTCCTTTACTTCCTTTCATCTGTCATTTTCTCTTTGTCACTCTGCCTCATTTCAGCCTTCTCTGACATGTCACTGTCATCTGGTCTCTCTGGGGTGTAACGAGCACTGTGGCTGTAATTACCGACTGCTGAGGGAGTGTGGAAGGATCCTCTGGTTGTGTGTCCTCCCTGATTTTGATAAGACAGACAGACGAGCCCGCGAATAGGAATCAATTGTTTCCTCTTGGTAAAAGGCCTGAGCTTAGCTGAGCAGACATTCACCTTTAAGTGATACACACTGGTGGCAAAGTGCTAAGTAAGCAGTGCTAATGAACCCAGTGGCGTAAACAAACAAACAGACAACCCTCAGTGGGCTCCTGTATAAACACAAATGCTGCATGCTCATGAAAAAATACACACAACACAGGACACAGAGGAACAGGTCAAGATGATTAGCACTTTCCTTTGTAACAAAAAAGCTCATCTATGACAAACTCACTTCCTCCTAGACTAAAACACTGTTCGAGCGAGGCAGTAAAGGTAATTTAAGACAAAAATTGCAGCTAAGCTATTTATAACTGAGATGTGAGTAAATAGTACATGGTCGAAAGTTACAGTCAAAACTCAAATACATCATTTTTATTTATTCAGTATATCTCCATGCTGCAGTGTACTGTGTGTATTTACAACCCCTCCCTCATGTCATATTTCAAAGCACAGCTTTTACCTAAAAATACCAGTGTAATATGGTTTCCAAGTGAAGCCGTGGCTTTTTTTTTATTGTACTCACTCAATCTCAGCAGGGTTTTGTGTTTGTGTGCAAGTTGGAGTGGAGTTTATGGGTGTGTGTGTCTGTGTGTGGGTGAGTATAATATGTGTGTGCGTGAAAGCAAGTGGAACTGTGCATATGATTGTATGTATGTGTGTCTGTGGGTGTGTGACAATGGGAAACAGAGAAGGGTTGTCTATGTGTGATTTTCTATGTGAAAGTGGGGTTGAGAGTGTGTGTGTGTGTGTGTGCGTGTGTGTGTGTGTGTGTGTGTGAGAGAGAGTTTCTGAGTGTGTGTGTGTTATTGTGAGAGAGATAGAAAGGTATGCCTTCCTGGTTTCTATGTGGGTGTGTGTTGTTTACTTGGAAGACACATGAACACAGTGTGCCTTCAGAATTTGAAGGTTGTGTGTACTTTCATTTTTGTTTATACATACGTTTGTGCTTCTGCTTGTGCTTGTGCATATGACAGAGGATCCATAAACTGCCAGTCCCTGAGCTGGATGTCTGCCCAGCAGCCTTTGCTAACCCTCTCTTAGGTGATTTAGGAAGCTATCGATTTCATAGTCCAGCTTTGTTTTCCGCTTTCTCATAAATAGGAGATCAAACTCGCTATCTCCTGTTTGTTTTGTTCTCTTCCTCCTGTGGGCTATATACCCTGACATTTCCAAAGCTGTCTTTGTTACATGTAGAAGGAAAATAACATTATTTTTCTGCACCTCTGTAGGTAATAACAGCGATGATGAAAATGATTATGAGGATGAGGAAACAGAAGATGACAACTTTTCATGAGCGCATAATTATGAGCAAAATAAAGTTAATGGTGTACAATAAAATTAATAATTCTGACAATGTTTACATAATAGAAATGAGCACAATGATCACAAGAGTTTGTCTACCTAAATTACATTTCAAAAATACACGTGGGTTTGTAGAAAGTTGTGGTTTTGTGCAGATACTGATTTACCTTCAAATCAATAAATTGGATGTGATTAGAATTGTGTCTATGATGGTCACAACATCACTATCACTGAACAAATAAAACCAAAACTACTGTATCTGCATGGCCATATACAGTTTTATGGCTGTTGGTTTTGGAACCTTGAATTACAATAACCAGATTAAGGATGCAAGTAACAATTAATTTTATGTATATTAGTCTGCTGATTATTTTATATAATTAATTATCAGGTGATACATTTTTTGGGTAGTAAAAATGCCACGAGTACAAGGTGACGTCATTGTTTTCTCCACACAAGAGTGCAAACTCCAAATATATCCAAATTACTAGGCGTATTTTCTGTCAGCTCAAGAAAAGCTTCAAATTCTCACATTTGACAACATAGAATCATCAAATATTTTGTATATTTGCATAAACATGAGCCCCTACTGTGCCTGGGTTATCCAGTAAGCATTTACAGAAAACACTATTTTCTACTCTATCAAGATAGAAAGTATAAAATAAATTTCATTTCAAACCTTGGACACTTTGAATTAAGCCACAGAGAACAGATTCTTTTCACCAGAACGAGCCACATAACCATTTTCATACAGTAATATCCATGACTGAACGATGGTCGTGATGAAGACAGTAATGATATTAATGACAAATCGTTTGATAATGATGAGGAAGCATATGACAGTATAATAACACTAATGCAAGAACAGTAATAAGGACATTTATGATGATAATGATAATGATGGTGATTAGCATTATGAAGTTGATAAAGATGATGATATGCTGTGTGTAGTAATGATGACAAACAGGCTGTAGATGAAAAAGGTGATGAAGACAGCTGGTAATAAGGTTCTTTAATAATATGTTCAGATAAAAGCTATGATGAGCAGTCAAACCTTTGCCCCTATGACATATACAGGTTTCTTTTTCAGAGTTATAGGCGTCTATTTAACATGGGTAAAACTTTGCTTAACATTTTAAAATCAAGATTACATATGTCCTGCTCATCACATACTAGGTTACACAGGATACCGAAGTACTTACATGCAGTAGAGTTACTATGCAGGTACAAATGACACACTACTGCAGTAATGCTGGCTTGTTTTCCCAGGCCTATAACATGATTAGTCTATTAAACCATATATTATGTGGGATTTTTCCCAGCATTTTCTTGTTTAAATATCTGCTGAAATCCCCCCAAATAACACTGCATAATTAAGTGATGTATTTTGGCTTGAAATATTGTGATACTGGATTCAGTCATTACTTTTGCTGTATAATAATATAACAAATTAGATGTTTCTGAAGAGGGCGATATTAGTGAGTGGGTGCGCAGTGCAGTAAATGATGTAATGGGGAATATGATGATGATTATGCTAATGAACAAAATGACATGATGAATGAAGAACCAAAGAGTAAAGACACCAGCAATAATTAAGTAAATTAGAAGGAATAGGCTAAAACTAATGAAGGGCATTTTAAGTCTAAATAATCCAGGCAAGAAAGCAGTAGTTCACTTCAGTGTGAGGGCAACAGCATATAACACTGCTCCCTCGTGATGACACAACCAATATTGAAAGCTGGAAAGCTGGCATAGCATTCATTTATATCAGTGTAATACCAATGATAACGGTCCAAATTAGTTAAAAACTCAGATTCATACTTGCATATAGCTAATCTCCCAATTTATTTTGCAAATAGCATCCCAATTTGTCTCCCGTTTCAGGAAACTCATTGGGGTTTTGAAGCAGGCCTTTTCTTTGCAGATATGCATTTCCAAGTACACAGATGCTGTGTTGTTTGCCTGGTCCCAACAGATGTGCTCATTTTCTTAGGCAAGGGGAAATGACATGGCTCCATGCAGAATTTGGACATATTCCCCACTAATGATCTAGAAATACATGGCTAGGCTATTCTGCTGGGAATAAATCCTGTCTCATTTGCCTAGAACTTTATTTATATGTACACAGCTCTATGACTCAAGCTGTGGCCTTATGTCACTTTTAAGATCCAGTGGTAATTAGGTTGAAATCAGAAGAAAAACACTTCATGTTGTGTGATCCACAGAATGAAGCCTCAAGGGCATTAATGGTTGTGCGAAATGTGAGCTCACATGCTAATAAAAGCATAGAACACATCCAAATTGAAATACAAAAAAAGAACCGTGTCTAATGCACCTCATCTGCCAGTGATTGTGGTTTCTTCGATTGTTCGTTGTAATTATTTTGGTGGAGCACCGCAGAGAGCCACTGACCACAACCTTGCCCTGGGACATGCTGGCAGCAGAATAATAATAAAGTACATGAAGAAAATTGAGGCCACTCTCCCCAGTCTCAAGTCTTTCATTCAACATGAGTCAGACAGCAGAATGTGTTTGTGTCATTTTGTGAAACCTAAATTAAATCTAAATAGATGAGAGCAGGCCCCTGGTACTCTAAGGACTTTGCTTCAGTGCAAAAGAAAGAAAGAAGATAATTTAATATGGCTGAAACTAACATTTGTGTTGGCAGCGTTGATTTTCTCTGTGAGGGGGGTTTAGAAGAAGTCAGCCCAAACTGAACCACTGGAGTGAGCTCTGGGGATAAGTTTAAGGATTAAAGGGAAATGGGAGAACGGGAAAGAAGTTTTGAAAGATAGACGTGATCGAGAAATGAAGATGAAGTGAGGCAGAAAGAAAAAGTTAAACTGTCTAGAATGTGTTGAGACAGAGAATGAATGTTCGAGGCTACAGCTTTTAAAAACTCCAATAAAGCCAGCTGGCTCCTGGCTCCATTGGAAAATGGAAAAAGGAGGCTTTGAGTGGTGAGTCCAGGGGCCAGTGGAGCGAGGCGGGGCCCGGTGAGGCCAAGCAACAGGGCAGCCTTCCTCTGTGAGAGGGAACTCATTTACAATGGGTAAGGCAGGGTAAGCTGCATTTAGCTAGGCCAAAAGAAAGCTGCAGCTTTCATCTGCAGTCTTCAACTGAACTACAGTCCATCGTGTGTTTGTAATGAAACACTAGGCATGCACAATACAGAATTATTCATCATGAGTATATTTCTGGTGTGCCGTTCCCTTCTTCCAGTTCTAGCCATGACTTATATACAGCACAAAGCTTTGCCTTAAAGCAGCATGGGAAGACGTGGAGGAAATAAGCCTGCTGGCAATGATATGACTAAGATGATGCTCGGCTCACAGTAAACACCAATCCTGTCTGGCTCGGCTGCAGTAATGACTGAAGGATCCTGCTGCTTCACGGCTCCTCTCCACCTTCATTTTCAGCATCTTCTCTCAAAGTCAGGAAATTCATCTGGTTCTGTGTTTCTGTTGTTCAACTTACAATATGAAAATTGAGCCTCTGAGCCAGTGCTTTGCAAACTTTTTGGCACAAAAATACACCTATAACACTATAACACTCAATTAACATGTTCTATCTATTTCATTTAACCTAAAAATGGCAATTTATGGACTCTCTTTTGCTGAATGTGTGTCACTAAGACAACTGAGTCGTACTTCACATTACTGCATCAGAAACTTGGAGAAAGCACAAGTCTAGACTGACCAGTCTCAGTTTTTACAGCTTCCATATCTCCATACCTGCCTTAGCCCTGACGTGTAGTTACATATCAGCTGTGGTGTAGCCTACAGCGGAGCTTAAAGGGCCTGTGCAAATAACCACATAAATATTTGTAGCATAAATAATATTAATGGCCTTGCTCCCAAACACCTGGTTGAGAAACTTGACTTTACATCCTAAAAATGCCACATATGCCCTATTAAATCACTTTGACATGGTAAGCACAGCATTCTCCAGGCCAAAATCTATTCTACCTATCCCACTTTTCTGATACCTGTGAAGTGTGGAAAAGTTAGCAAGCAAAAACTGAGTTATTCCTCTGCCAGAGCCATCCAAATATTTCTTCCAAGGTCTTCTTGGCAATTGGGCCCTTCTCACTTCGATCTGCAAATATAGAGCAGGCTACACAGGGAGAACTGCCATCACTGCCGCTGAGCAGTGAAGGCGATGGAAAAGGTGCTGTAAGTATGACATCACAGAGTGGGCGTGAATCAGTGGTGTTGGCTGGAATTAAAGCCTGTTTCCACTGAGGGATGGGGCTCACCTTGTTGTCCTGCTTAAATCTCAAACTCTCTTATTAGTCAGTGAATTCACCTTGTCAAAGGCTGGGGTGTAGCTCAGTTTAGCCATCCAGCTTTATTGAATGGCCTCGGGGAGGAGACGCCTTTGCCAAACGAGGCTGGCACAATGATGGCCGCCAATGACATTTTTACGACTTCATCCTCCACAGACTTTGCATAAGTTTACACCACATACTCTCACATTGAGCTGAGTCACGCTGATCTGCTACCAGGACCTTGTTATGCTGTAGGGAAAAGGATGTGATGATGTGTAGATGTGTGATCAGTATGTCCATTTATCAAGCATTAAGTTTTGTTTTCTTCATTTTTGGCACCAAAATCACATTGAAATGACAGTCAGTCAAGTTGCTCTGATAATATTAATATCATCCTGTTTAAAATGCACCAAAATCAGAGTCCAGATCCAGAAACCAACACCTGTAAATCTGTTGCATTTCTGTGTTGGGTTGTCATTGTTTTGCCTTGCATGCTCTTTAATGTAGCTATCAGTGAGGGAGGAGCCCTGTGTCCTGTCCTGTTGGTTAGCACACTAAAGCCAGCATGGCCACAGTTGCATCCATGCTTGCCACCCTGGGTCTGTTATCATTAATGGAAGGCAGATAGCAGGGAGAAGTGAAACACATGGCCACTCGGCCGTTGATCTGGCAGCCGTCTCTTCTTTTCGCTCTCCCTCTTTCTCTCTCCGTCTCTTTCTCTTCCTGTCTGAAATTGTGAGGCATGCTTTTTTCTGTATCAGAGTGTTTTCAGGTTGCTGAATGGTCTGCGTGATAAGCTGAAGATGGCGAAGAATTTCTTTTTGAGTGGGTTAAGCTTGGGCTCTGTGTACTCTGCTGAAAGGAAATCAGTTGCAGTTTTAGTTAATTGTCTTTTTACTCAGGCTTAGCTGGCTCTTGGTTAACTTGTGGAAACAAGGTAAAAGGTTTGGTACAGTAGCCACAAAGCTGTGGCCAGGAATGGCAGTGGCTTTAACTGTGTGGACTATAGCATGCTACGACAGATCGAAAAGCATTTGGTTTAATACTGTTTTTCCTACTATGTGAGCATATACATGTGTATGTATATATATATATTGGCACCAATTTGCCAATTTTTTGAATTGTTGAATTGCCAGTGTTTTTTAATAACACTCTGTTATTACCACAGGGGCTTACAGAAATGGACCTTCCAAGCCTTTGGACAGGAACCAGGGTCTAAATTGTTCCATGTGCCAAAAAAGGCCCACCTGTGGGTGGTAGTACTTATAATGGCCCTGGCTAACAGGGTGGAGGTACAACTTGTGTGCAGCTTTACTCACTCAGTAGGTGACAATAAAGGCAACTTTTTGCTCCTAGATTTAATGACTGTAGCTCCATAGTTCCTGAAATTTGGCCAACAACAGTTTATTGTTGTATGCAGCAACAATTTATATTGCTCTCTCGGCCACCATATGGGAGTTGAAAGATTGCTGGGTGTTTGCTTCTTTTTATGTTTTATGCTTCCTTTTATGTTGTGCATAATGTTTTAAATATAAGCCAAAGTCTCTTTATCTCTCACGCTCCTTAATTCTTCACCTCTTCTTCAATATTTACACAGCATTTTGAAGTTCTTGTAGAGAAATACATGCTCACTGCTTTCTGTGTGTGTCTTGGAATTTACTCACACAGTCTACAGCCTACACAAGCATGAAGGAAATGCTGATACCTGCCACACACACCGAGCCCATGATATAAACGGTATCTCTCCATCCATTCACTGCTGCTGCACCTCCCATTTACAGCAAGAGATCTCGCAGATAACCCACTATCTCACAAATTAGAATAGTCACTCAGCCAGTTCCTCTTCAGCACACTCTTTAACGGCTGCAGATTTGTGACAGTCTGAACCACCAGGATTCAGTTTAAATCTCCACTTGACATGCTGGGTATGAGATTGTGCTTTAGAACAGCCTTTTTGTGTAAGTGACAAGGATTTTCCACCAAGGCAAGTCTTGGTGCTGAGCACAATACCTAATTTGGAAATGCCCTTATGTATGGAACTCGACCTTCTGTGCTTGTTTTACAACGCAGTCAAATGGATGGCATTTTCAAACTGAGAGTAGCTACTGATGAGCTTCATAGTTGTACAGCTTTACTTCCTCATTAAGTCTAAATGTCAGGCATTGCCACAGATGGAAGAGCTGCAGTCATTTAACCTAGCTTGTGACAGTAAACACAGGTACAGCCATCAACCATGAAGTGGTGCAGGTAAAATGATTTGGGAGCAGATGTCAGTTTCACTGCCAATAGAGAGCTCTCAAAATCACATATCATAAACCTTGAAATTGCTCTACTTAGTTCAAAATACTTAAAGTTGTTGACCTCAAGGAATCATAGAGCAGTATGCGCGGTCATTTGCTACATTTACTCTGCAGTGCAAAATCTGCCATGTGACTCAGTAGCTTTTATGAGAAATAAAGGTGTGACTCACAACAGAAACAAAATTGAAAATGCTAGGAAGTGTGCAGTGAACTGAACAAATGCTGGGAACTGTCTGCAAATCTGTTAAAATAATGACTGTCTGAGAGTCTGGACAACAAGTGTATACAGCTTTTCACATAATACTCAGTCCAGAGGGATGAGAGAATTTTGATTAATTCAATTTAGGCTGCAGTCGGTTTTGAACACTGACCAAAACTCATTTTTTGCAGGACTCACTCACCAATTGAAACAGTCAGTTCAATGATTATGGATTTGCTGTTTTTTTCATATTTTATATGAGAATAAATTTTAAATATTTTAGTTTTAGACTGTTACTTAGATTTGAAAAAATGCATTCTGAAGACTTTACCTAACCTACCTTTACATTTTCTGTGATATATAGTTTGAAATTATGGAAATTGTATTTATAGTGACATTTTCTACTTATTAGCCACCAATGTCTTTGGGCCTTGGAGATCCTGCCAACACCACATGTATATGCTATAATTATAATTCTGATGATGATGATGATTGATGATGACAGTGATGATGGTGAGCAGTGAGATGGGGACACAGATAAAGGCTTGGTCAGAGAGGTATGGTGGTGCAGTGAGAGCTGCTGTGTTGAGGTTCAGCTTCCTTTTCCAAAGTGAGGAAACTTCAGTGACACCTGCTGGTGATTCAACCAGCACAAGAGAGTCTCCTATAATCTTGTTTATCTGAACTTGACTGACAGTAAGGTGTCACTTTCCTTCTTCAGACAGGTTTAATCACCCCACACATTTACATATCCCCAGAGGAAGCACTGGTGAAGTGGTGTGCACAACATGAGGGAACAAAGTAAACAGGGATTACACACTTCACAGAATTTTTTTAAAAAAGGGGCTTTTGAGGATTATAATCTTCAACCCAGCAAGGCATACACTTTTAATATAATGACCAACATCTATGGATCCTGTTGTTGCCTGCTGGATTTACAGTTCTAGGCTTGTTAATATAGTGGCGCTGCTCAAACATGATGTACCTCTGCCATCTAGTGTTTAAAAGGGAATAATGTCAAAGGTAAGTGTCACTGAGTATTTACATTCCTTAAAGTTGCTTCCACATCCAAAAGCAGTTTGTTCTACATAAAGTGCAACTGGTGCAGAACCTGATATTTTATGTGACAACTGTTTTATTGCTGTAATTAGATTAAATGGGGACTATAACCTCATAACATTTGCTAGGGAAGTGAGGAGGCTATATCCACTGTAGCAAAAACCTTTAATGATTCAGTGAGCCCAGGACTGGAGGGACCCTACAATCTGATTTGGAGGCTGTTATACATTCAGAATCAGCTTTGATATGTCCCATCAGCACAGTGACAAAATCTTTCTTTCATCTTATCTTACCATTTCCAAAGTTACATCATTTACGCACAACTGAGTGCAACACGCAATGCTCTGATCCAGGCATAAAAAAGAAAAACACTTTCTCGGCCATTTAAAAATCAAGAGGACTGTTGACTCTCCTTTGCAATCAGTAATATTACATCTCAGAAGGAAAAGACAAATGATTTGATAGCAGGGAGACTGGCTGTCAGTGCTCTTTTTAAACAACTGACTCTGAGTAGAAGGACCAACTGTGACACTAATTGCCAGCTACTCACAATGCCATTCTGACATGACCATGGGTAATTCACACTTAATTCACATGGCTCTCAAATGCCACACAACACCTCTCATATAATCTCAATATGTGAACAACCCCCAGAGGTTGTAATTTCCCTTTTATTCATGTTTTAATCAGTTTTCTACTTGGCCTCAGTGTGCTTCTTTTTATTTAACAATGATTTTTTTAATTGTGTTTTTAAAACATGTGGCTTTAACTAATATTAAGCTTTGGCATACAGGTTGCAATGCTTAACTATAGCCCCTTTAAATGCATTTTTGTGATGAAATGTGGTGTGAAATTTTTCACATGCACAAAATGTGCTTCAAGGCCCAAAGTGCCAGAGACAAGTAAATCAAATATAATGAAAAATGACAATGTAACTGGTAAATTAATAACAGTGTAATTTGCAATGCTTGAGGAAAATGCACTGTATGAAAAATGCATGTAATGGCACAAAATTCATGACATGGTGTCAATGTGCTTGTGAAATCACTATATAAATCATCATATTTTAATTTAAATGTATAATTACTTGGGAATTTTTTACTGATCAAGTAACCACATCTGTTTTTGGCTAAGCTACCAAATTAAATAACCGGCAAATTAAGATTCATAATCAGATTGCTGCTAAAATCATGTAAAAATCCATCAAATTCCTACAAACATATCTGGAATCCTCTACTGTATCCTATTTCCACATACATAAAATCACCTTTCATATGAGAATTATTGTTATATAAAACATTAGCACATACAGAAACCCCCTCATTGCATTACTGGAGGTTTCTGCATATATGTCCTTGTATATCTACAGTAAAGCTGAGTAGTTCCATACAAAATATGGCAAATGTATGCAGTTACACATAAAAAATGTAATTCCACACCACACTACACCAAACAAATATCAACAAAACCTTACTGCTGTTTTATTTTCAAATCACACTTTGCTTAGGATCATTAAGTTAAGAACAGCATAAAACCATATTATCATGATACAATTCCACCAAGAGCCAGGATACAGAAATATTAAAATATCACCCAGCCCTGTAATTGCACAGGCAATGCTTCATTCCCGAGAGACTAATGCTGTGCACACCATTGAATCAATAACCTCACATTTATTTGTGATTATTTCTGATACATCACAGCAAATGTTCTATTTCATATCCATTTTATAGGTTTTCACACCTAAATTACACAACCTGTCAGCTGCTATTCGCACACTTTAACTAAACACAGACCACTGCTTGTTAACTAATTAGCAAAGCATTGATGATCCAGCATAACAGCTGATGCACTGCCCATTAAACCAGCAATAAACATTAAAGAGGCACTAACAAAGCAACCTGTTTTACCTTAAGGCAGGTGTTTGTTCTTTGCTTTCTTCTGTGTGTAGCAGGCGCTGAGGGAGATTTATGTTATCTTGATATTGGTTCACTCTCAAATGTCTCAGCGTGAAACTAAAATGCTCTTATAAACGCATCAACTGAGTTGATTGTACAGGTCTGTTGATTCTTTTGGGCCTGCTGTCACCACCAGAATAAAGCATCCAGCTCACTAGCATCAGCATCAGCTCCAGAATCACAGTGACTGTCGCAGTGAGAATAGAGATACAGAGTTGATAATGATAGATGTAATGTATGGGTAAACATTACATCCTAAGGCTCAGGAGTAGTTAGAGGTAGTTGGTTACTGTTACCCTGAGTGAAATCAACATCATTAACATCAGGTTTGAATTTTGCTGCACACACTATTAAACAAGTCTTAATAATGCTTCTGCCATAGAACAAGTAATGTCATATAGACTCACATCATCAGCACTGGAGGTTACAGGGGTTTTATTGGTTTTGACTTTATTCCAAAATTCATTCTAACTTTTAAATTGAAACTTCCTTGCAAGCACATTAGTCCTTATTTTCTTTTAATTTGCTTCAGCATATAATACAAATCTTTATTGCAATTAGACATCCTACTATATGTTTAATATATTTTTAAAGGCAATATTCAGATCCCAACACATTATTGTGTTACAGATTTCATTTAATAATGGATAAATTGCCCATTAATCTACACTCAGTAACCATTATCACCGTGACATTATGGGTTACTGAGTGTAGATTGATGAACAGAGTGGTGATTATAGCCACCTTAATGTACGTATACAGCAGTGAAGGGTGTGAACACTTTCTGAAGCTAAGGTAAGATTTATTTTTAGAATCGTAGTCTGCAGTAGACGTCTCTTTGCTAAACAGGGAAGTAAGCAAGCTTTTTATATTGTGTCTCTTCACTGCCACATACACAGTTGTTTGCACAATACTTTGCTGAATAGAAAACAATATATTGTCTGATGTTTCTGCAAGTCCCACATCACATAAATGCAGTGTGTCAGATTCTCAACTAAATATTTCATTTTCATTTTTTACTCTTCCAATACTATTAAAGTTCTGACTCTTTGTTGTGTTATAATCAATCTCGGTGCCAATGCCACTCAACAATCAGTCTTTCAACAGCAACAGTTGGATATTACTTAATCTTCCGGTCTATTGCTTCTCTTCCAAGCATCAACCTCACACTTCTTCCCCAAATCCATGAACTGTTTTTTGTCAAAAGGTCAAGCTTCAAAGATCTTGCTTTTCTAACCATATCTCATGAATACACAGGATATTACAATCCCCAAAATGCTACAATCCACAAAACCTCCCAAGCAGTTACATTCTATATTGCATAGAAATCCAGTCTGATTATCAGACTAGGTTTGCATCCATAATACGTGCGCTCCATTGCATCTATAAATGATGCTGCATCTTCCCACTTCACTCTGGCTTTTTGTTCAGGTAAATAGAGTTCACATGTTCTTGTGTGAAAAACCTCAGTGTCTCAATCTGAAAAGGTCAACAAAGACAAAAAAAGTCAGGCGTAATCGACCTGCCTCAACACAGTGGAGAGCAACACTGAGGGTGGGATGTGGGAGGTTGAGATGCTGGGGAGTTCTCTGCATTGATGCTACAGTTTATATCTTGCATGCATGAGTGCAAGCATTAATTATAGGTGACCCACTGAGCCGTAAAGATGAGTCATATGCGTGGGTATGAGAGTTGCCTGGTTGATGAAACAAAACTGAAAGGTCATATGAGTCACATTTTCTCTTTGAACTATTATCTACACTACCGAGAAATAGACCTCTGTCCTCTTAGAGACCGTACAATGTGTGCTTTGCTCCACATGATGGCGCTGCTGCATCAGCTGTAGGAGTCAGAACCACTAAATAAGATGGAAAATATGTGTGTGCTAAATGTAGGCGGGGTTGTTATTGTGATTCAGCTCCTCACCACAGGACTGAGACCTCTCAGAGGCATGCTGGGTGTTTTTCAAAGATGGATATTGAAGCAACAACAAATGGAAAGCCTTTGGGTATCATGAATTTGATTTAGTGGCTTAATTCTCAAGTGAGACAGAACAAGGGGGGACAGAAAAACATCCATATACAGTAATTCTCAGCGAGTGGCACAATAAATTACATGTTCAAAAGCAACAAATTGCTACCTGAGAGCCTGTTTACCCATCCATACTCAGTGGTAGTACACACAGACCTTGGCTTCTGTTTCCTTCACATTCGCTTGGAAACATACTTAGCTACAACTCCAGTCAGCAGTTTATACAGACAGTATAGATGTTTATGAATGCTACTGCACTAATATGCTTCTTATGGTGCAACACGCGGAGAGCTTCCACAAGGAGCATGTGAGAAATATGTGTGTTGAGTCTGTTTTTAATTAGTGAAGCTTTGCTGTATAGTTGACCAGTTTAGACTGAAGTTAATGTCATGTTATCTAAATTGACTGTGAGTTATTGAATAATCAGGATGTCAAGATTGCCGAACATGATTAGTTCCAGTTTTAGTTTTGGTTGACTCCCAGTAAAAGGAAGTGAATATAATGTAGGCAGAATTAGCAACTGTGTTCTCTAGAAATTAGAACAGTCATTATGAGAACACTTTCTATTTTGGTCTCTTTGCTCCTGCCTCACACACTTCTTTTCATCGCCTTGTGCTGGACATTACTGTGATTAACTTTGATCCCCTGGCGGTTTATGTTAACTTTAACTATAGCCATTACAGCCTAACCACATCCCCGAACCAAAAAATGAAAAACCCAAACTTACCCCTGATGTTTACTTTGTGGGCAGCACGATTTTGTGAGGAGGAAGCACAGTCACACACAAATTTTTAAAAAAAATTGTACTACACTATTGTACACTAGAAATTTTGAAAACACTCCTCTTTAACTGAAAGAAACGTGTAAAAATATTAATATAGTTTGGAGTGGAGCAACTGGGCAATGACAGTCTCCTCCAATTGGTGGAAAAAGGAAGAATGGTTTGCTTCATCTGTCTAGACATATTCCCACTGCTCTGAGTTTATCAAGCAAGATAAAAACATTGGATAGAAAAGCTATTTGGTTCGCTTATCATTTAAATGAAAAACGATGGAACAATCACTGATTATACTGAGGACAGAAGAGACGCAACTAGTAATCTTAGCTGTGGTAACAGATGAATAATGGAGAAGGATGCTGCGCTTGGGGAGCAATATGTAACATGATCACTTTTGATATCAGTAAGAACTAATCACATTACTTTGTAACATGTGTCCTAGAGGTTGTGTCCTGCACCGATAATGTGCCAGACTGAAGGTGGAGCAGGGTCACCCTCCGTGGGTAGTTGTGCCCACCGTGGCCTCGGTGGCAGCGGGTCTGCCGGTTGTGCACCCAGCTGCAGTACAACAACCCGACACTGGTGTGTGCACTGCAGCTTCCACTCCATCCGATCACCACGGGGGTCTGCATCAGCCTGAGTCAAGCCAGGCAGCCACAGAGAGGTCCAGTCAGGAAATCAAACCAGTGCGTCTTCAAAATAAATTACACTAAACAACAAGTTGGTAAATATGTGGGAAATACAGTTACTGTACTGAGGGCGAGTTCCCATCAGAATGTCTTAATATGGTCACAGGAAAGTTTTATCTGTACGGACACATGAAAAGAACTGTAGCCAAAGAAATGTAGTTAAATAATCGAGTGAAAAAATTCAACTGATTTGATTTGTAGTTTGGTTTCAGCGCAGGAACGACTAGTCACAAAGTGAAAAGACCGAGCCAACTTATTATTTGTTAGTCAATATTAAAATGAGCTCTTACATTAGTTAATTATCATGTGAACTGTCTCCAAACACTGAATGGGAGAACTTGGGTTCATTTTCTATTAGACTGCATTGGTGCAAATGCACATATAAATATTTAAATGACGGTAAGCAACTAATTATTCATTTAAAAAGTAAATAAACAACTTAGAGTTCAAACTTACAATGATTAAGTATCATTTTACTGCATTTTGTACAATGTTTTATTACATTATATAAAAAAGCAATAGTAAATGTAATAGTATGTAATGTTACAAACATCACAAGGTCTGCAGAGTTGATTTATTAACTAACCAGAGGCTGTTATTTTGAAAAGTCCTGAGCGGATGTTGGGTTTCCCCTCTCTGGGTGCGCTGACACCGGCCGTCCAGCGGATCCCCCAGAGCAGCATCGACTGCCGTATTCAGAGATTGTAGCTCGCACAGTTCCTGTTTCCGCCACAACCTTTCTACTCATTTTTCTGTAGCAGCAAATCCCGGCTGCCGTTGCGCACAGACCCAGTCTCCGCAGCCCCGGTCGGATCCCCTTGGAAGCCGGTTTATCATGTCGAGGTAGGTGATAATAACGTTACTCCAGCTCCATGGCGGAAATGTGGGTGCTACATCCCGGCCTGTTGACTGCGTCGCTGCTGAGATCACAGTGACCAAATAGCGGTCACGTTAAGTGGCAAGATCTGATCCCGTTATCGGAGCACCGTTACTCGGCTCGGCTCCACGGGGGATGTTCCGCTGATTCACATGCCCGTCGCATCTCCACAAGCTGCTTATTGGCGTTGAGAAAGGAAAACGGGCATGTTGGGAACAATCTGGTTCACGGACTGTCCGCGTAACCAGCAGGGTAGTTAGTCTGAAACCGATTTAAAATCCGCAGCGTTAACGTTACCCAGTGTGAACGAGCGGATACCGAAGTGGTTTTAATTTGACTGAAAGGCACCAACGGCGCTAAGGAGCGTGTAGCTTTTAAGCTAGCCTCGTTTGTTTCCTGTCTATTCCGTTAAATGCGTTTGACCTCCAGCCTGGCAGACAGACACACGACATTAACGAGCTGTTTGACAAGCGTGTGTGTCCCTCGGTGTGTTTTCCTTCAGTGTTTTTACGTGAGGCGAGCAGACAAAGCAGCTGCCTGTGTTTCAGCCTCGCTGCACTTCTGCTGGGTCCAGGAATTGCTTCGTAATAACCGTCACTGCTAGGCGTGAGTTTGTTGTCGGTGCCCGGAGGTGTGGTTAATGTCTAATAAAACGGCTCAGCTCGGTCCACGGTTCAACACATTAGGACAGTCAGGGGGAGCCAGCAGGGTGGGATCTGCTCCCCATCCCCTCACAAACACGTTTGTTTTCATTCCTGGTGGGGACACTGACTTTCATCTAATTCCTGGATACTTTACCCTAACTTACCCCTAACCCCACCTTAACCTTAAAGCAGGTTTTCACCCTAAAATCCACTGGTTTACATGGTGGGCATCAGTATATTTGATAGTATCCACCTGCACAGTGTTTGTGCTTCTGTGTAGCTCAGTGTGTCAGTCCTGGTAAGCCTGGAGGTTCAGATCCCAGCAGGGGAACCCATTACATGATGTGTGCCTACATAGTCATCTAATTGTGACGCCACATTTTAAAGCTCTCAGTGTTGTCATGATCTCAGAAATGGAGCTGATTGTATTTAAAATGACACATGCAATGGAAAGTAAGTATCTTACTGGTTTCTCAAGAAATAAACCTTTTTTTTTTTTTTTTTTTTGCATTTGTGTATTTGTTTCATATCTCCTAATGTCATCTGTTGATATTATAAGACATTTAAACTTGAAACACACTGATTTTTCTTTCTTTGACTGCATGTTGTCTGGCCATAAATTAGTAGCTCAGAGTCTTTAGTGTCACAGTTTTTCCTAACTTTTGATGCATTTGCAGCCACCAATCCATAGCGTTCCCATTTGAATTGTAGTTGCTGACAGGGGAGAAAACCAACACCTATGCACAAGTAATGCATCATTAATGTTATCTAATAAAGTCAGCCTTGGTAACTGGAAGCAGATTGATTGAGTTAGTAGCCCTAATCCATTCATGAATAAGTAAACAGCCATATATATTGCTGTGAGAGCAGTCGATGCCACAGCAAGGGAGGGAGCTCTGCTTTGGATTCCAGTGGTAGGGACTGCGTAGCTTCAGATGGACGCCTGTTTGAGTTTGAACTGCTTTAAACTGTCAGAGGCCAATTATTTTACATAAAGCAAAGTGACTCATGCATTGGCAACAATTTGCTCTGATCCGGGCTTTGCCATTTCTGAAATGAATACACATAACCGTGGGTGGACCCATTAATATCAGCCAAGTACAAATAATTATATTAGAGGAGTTCTTTCCAGGCTGTGTAAGTTTTGATGAAGCACTTAAATCAAATAGCAGTGATAACACTCAAACTAACCCTTGACATGTACTTGGCAGGTGTTTTTGGCAGAATGCCTCCCAAATTGTGTTTTTCTGCTGATTCCTGTGGACATTCACTGTTGCATTTGCTACTGAGTGCCTACTGTAACACATGATACAGCATTTATAATAAAGGAGACTGTGCTTTCTAGAGATGTAGCCCCCATGCACTCACTCTAACTGATCTATTTTTGCCTTTGTTTCCCTTTCTCTCTGCCCTTTGTGCTTCCACCTCCCATGCCTCATGCCTCTGCCTGTCTTCATTTTTGACTAATGAGTTCATTAAACATATTAGTGTTGCTCTGCCAAAGAGGTTAGATGTAGTGCAGTGAACAAAAATGGCCAATGACTCATTTATTAACTTTATCTGTATTTAACACTGGACATCCGTCACGTGGCAAGCACCACATCACTGTTTGGTTTGGCACAGCAGGTCACTGCCAAGTGGAGTTTTATTTAAAATAGCAGTTGGATTTGTTACTCATTTCAATTCTGTCTGCAAAACCAGCCTGTCACCTGCACAGCAAGCATCTCTGTTTGCATGAAAAGCCATTCTAATTTCAAGCATCACAGTGTTTTGGCTCAGTGTACAGTGTGTGTACAATGCTTGATATTGGCTTCAATGTGCTGTGTATACATACCCTTTTTGCACCTTGTTGTCCCAGATAGTCTTTTTTTTTTTTTTTTTTTCTGAAAACGTCAAACGGCTAGGGAAGAGAAGGCTGAATAGAGCTATGTAGGAAACAACACATTTTGAAGACATGTTCCCAGTTTGGGGCCTCCTGCTACAAACACAAAGAACCCTGAAGTGAAGAGGCTATGTAAGACACAGCAATGCTTGTATCAAACTGCAGTAACAGTGCAGGAGGAAGGCTCATCTGGTAGCATTGTTTTGTTGGTATTGTTTAGCTCTTTGCAGGGTATTTCTGCTCTCAAATTCCAGACATTGTACTGTAAATAGAGCAGAAGCCATTGAAAAAAAAAGCTTTTGCTGTTGTTCCAGCTTTGAGGAAGAGACAGGCTGAAATTATTATATATGGATACGCAGACACACACACGTTTCTAAGACATATGAAATACTTGGTCGGTTAAGCGAAAAAGACAAATAACTGGTTTCTGTTTATGGTTCAGTGAACAATCACTGTATGTTCAGTGTTGGCATTTTGCTGGCATTTATCATGTGAGACTGGTGTTTGTGTTCCTTCTTCTGTCTCCGCTGCCCCCTAGGCTTTTGAAGACACCACTAAAAAGAAATAAAAATTATTAATCTCATAAGATGTTAATGAATTCGTGAACAAATGTGATATATTGGGCATTAGGGTGGGGACCATGGAGCTTACCAAATACATCATGTATAACTACATACTTGCAGTTTCTAGTTTCAAGCTTGCAGAATGCAGCTTTTCTAAAGGGCAAAATCTGTAGGAAAAAGGACTTTCTGCCATCACTCTTCTCCTGCTCTCATCCCGCTGGAGGGCCATTATTATCTGTATTGTAAGACAGAGTGTCTGTCTAGTGATCATACGAGCCAATCACAGGGTGACTCTGGGGCAGGTTTCCATGGAGAAAGCGGGCCGGGCCACAAGGCTGCTGAAGCTCAGCTTGAACAGGCCACCCTGATCCACACTGATAGCATTCTCCAGTGGCAGATGAAGAAAAGGCTCCAGCAGATCTGCCCTGCTGTCTGCCTGTCTAAATGTCTTACTGCTTGTCTGCCTGTCTGACTCAGCTGAATGTCTAAAGACAGGGTAGAAGAAAGGAACTTCTGAGAAGCAGTTGATTCAGATGAGCACAATAGCTATTGCCAAACGTGGTATCAGATTGGATTTGTGTAGGGGCTGGATCTAGATCACATAATACCGGAGCCACAGCTGTCTGGGGTGAGCTCATTTTTTATGTGTTTTGGGTTGAGGGGTTGCTCTTAGTGTTTCTTGTCCCTGTTAATATTGTCTTCACCAGTAACAGATCCTGACCTGGACTCCTCCTTCAAGAGCACGCTATCCCATCCTCGTTAGGCACTGCCCCGCCTCCAGCACATTCACTTCAGAGAGGATGTGTATTTGTGTGTCTCTGAGTGTGCACACACTCACTTATGTGCACTTATTTTTGCTGTATCTTGGAGAGTTATTGCTGCTGCAGCCTGAGCTGGGGAAGTGGGTCTTAGAGCATTTCCTCTCAGCTCATTGGAGCTGTCCAGAAATAGGGATGTACCCATCCACATGCAGCACTTAAATTGTCTCCTTCCCTGTGTGTGTATGTAGTGGGTATAATCTCTTTTATTTCTCTTGTCTGTGTTTAGTGTTGTGCACAGCTCAATGACTATTGTTCTCAATTTAAATGACTAATTACAACATTAAAGTCAGTTTTTGATACTAGTTGAAGACATTAGTCTGCTTGAACTATCACTAGAACACTAATCCATGACATACACTGAGAAGTTTGATCTCATCAGAAGTTGCTGAGCGACATCTGCCAACCATTCACCCACCTATGACCAAAATCCCCTGATGCTCAGTGCCAATGGCCTATCAAACAGTCTTGTCAGGCCCTTTGAGTCCAGAGCTCAGGCCGGGATCAGAGCAGCCATGGAGTGCTGAAAAGGATTCAGGGATGTTGCTAAAAATTCTTAGCCGCCTGCCAAGACACTTTATTGTCTGGATCTTACACATACCACAGCGTCTAACTTAAAACAGGGTCTAAACCTACTGTGGTCTCTAAAGGGCTCTTTCTGTGTGAGCCTTCCGAAAATACAAACCCATTCTAGTGGCATCTAAGGATGGATCGGACAGAGGTTCAGAATGTAGGAGAGGCAGATGGGTACAGGGAGAAAATTAGGAGAGAAGAGTGGGGTAGTAATTGAGACAGCTGTGCAGCTTGAGGCACAAGCAGTCAGATCACCTACCCCTCCACCCCACACTCTCTACCCCCCAGAAAGTAAAAAAGAGAGCCAGAGAGCCAGATGCTGGCCATTAGGATCACAGTGACAATAGCCCAAATTCATTCTGCTGCCAAAACACAGAATGCCCAAGACACATACATTGGAATAGAAAAGAACAAGACTCTGAGCTCATCTGACAGAATGGGTGCATTTTGCACACTTTGGTAGAAAGGTTGTGTGACAGGCCTGCCTCTATACAGGGGTTTGTGGATATTATTCTGTTTTCAACCGGAAGCTCAAATTCCCAGAAACCACTCCACCTCTACCCACACATATCAGGTTTATTGAATGGCCTCCATTAAGCCAGTGGTATCTGATCCACTACTGGCCAGAACTGGGTGGCTTGTGCACAGGCCCAGAGAGGATTTAACCTCAGACCCCTTGAAAGTGGGACCAGAATGCCATTGAAAGACCTGCATTATTGTTTTCACAGGCATTGAGCTATTTATGTCACTAGAACTAGTCCCACTTCCTGCAGGGTTTGTTTGCTATGGTGGGCAGGGGAGGGGGTGTTTGTGGATTTTTGCTGTTGCACTATTGATCCCTAAGGGGTAAATTCATCTCTGACCTCCACTGAGAGTTTAGATGTAGGGTCAGTTAGAGTGTGTAGCCCTCATAGCTGGAAGGGGTGCAGTGTTTTTTCACTTAGCACTAAGCCCCCTAAAATCTGTGCCAAGTTCAAAGTAGGTGAGGCCATCTCCATATCTGTCAAAGAGTTCATTTTAAGTGTCTGTGTTATGTGCAGTGAGTGTTACTGATGGTTGGTGCTGTAAGGTGGTGGCTGAGAGGATTGTGAGGGATCCTAGAGGATTGGCCTGATTGGCTTGCGTTTGCAGTGGTCATGTCACCTGGCTGAACAGTGCTCTGGAAGACAGCAGGTGTGAATATACAGCAGAATCTGCATACAGACTGAATGCCTGATACCGAGTCTGCCAAATCCTTTATTCCTCAAAAACATTTCCTTTATGGACAAATTACTTAGTTTCCCTAACAATTTTATTGCTTTACAGTATTTTTCCACTGCCAAATTGACCAAAGCTAGTGGATGTAATGGTATATTTCCCTGTATTTGACAATACGTTTCAGATTTTCATATTCACCAACATTTTGTGTTCCTTCTTGAGTACACAATGCTTTTGACTAAAAAATACCTCTGATATACTTTTCCACCTACATATAAGTCTATAACCCACGACAGAATAAAATAGCTTGTTCCATTGAGCTTGTCGTGCCTTTTCCCTGGTGATTGTTGAAAAGCACTCTGGGAAATATAGGAAATCACTAACTTAGAAGAGGAAAGTGAGTACACCACAATAGTAATTGTAACTGAATAACCGAACACAGAATAAGGTCTGGATTGCATTGTTTGACACATATTGATGATTGGTAATAGTGTGTGAGTATCTGACGGTGGATTGTTCTGTTTAGGTTTTTTCTCACAACTCACCTTGAGAGTGGAATTGGATTTAATTAAGGACATGAGCAACAGAACTCGGCAGATGTAATACAAAAAGCAGACAAGAATTTTAAATAAGAAAGACATGATTGTTCATAATAATCAACATACAATTTCAGCCCTTAAACCTTACAAATTTGTTTCATCAAGCTGAAGCCAAGTGGTTTTGTATGCTGAAATCTCTGGTGATTTAATGATTACAGCAATATTCTGTGGGCAGTTCTGATATTTCTTATTTTTGTTCCTTTGAGTTCACCTACCAAAAGTAGACAAAGCATCTCATGTTTATTGTACTATACTGAAGGAAAACACATTATTTCTTATCTTTTATAATTTTCTCACCCAAAGACATGTGGTCAAAACATACATCAGGATTATTTTGAAATATATTAAAAGAAAAGATTTGAAGTTGTTTTAAGTTAATAAATGTGGCTTGAATTTTTTTTTGTGAGCTTTCCAGTTGGAAGAATATGGGAATATTTCCCATCAGATTGCTTATTGATGTTCAAGCTGTTGTTTAATGGTTTTTCTGGGAATTAAGGTGTTCTGTGTGCCAGAAAACTCCCATCCCCAATATCTCCTTTATTGATTGAATTAGAAAGTACATTTATTAATATGAGTCCTTGAACAGCCCTTGACAGAGGGTCTTTATAGGTTGCAGTGGCAGTTCATGTAAGTAATGTGCATCTTGGGAGAAGAAACATGTATTACTCTCAAGACAACATAGACGTCATTGGTTGCCCAGGGTTTTCATCAGCAAGGGACACACATTTTTCACTTCCACCTTACATCTAAAACAAATATTTGCAGAAGTGAAAAGTGCTTAGCTGTCTTGTGTAAACAGAAGCCATAATGTTGAGGGTAAATTGAGCTATACATCTGTTTTCCCCTGGCCTCTGTCATCCTTCTTGTAATGTCACACTTTACAGGACAATTGCTTTACAAATAATGCCAGAAACACACTCCTGCCTGTGTAATGTCTGCTGTGGATTGCAGTGGGAGTCTAGAATGTGTACAGCATGCCCATATTGGGGTGCCATGATTTAAACCATCCATCTAATGATATAATCTCTCAGCATAGAACTAGTGAGTTGTACAGTGGAGAGTTGAGTATTCTCTGGGGTCTCTGAAGCATCAGTCATGTTTGTATAGTTTAGTTGCATGGGAGGCATCTGATTTTAACCAACATGAGCAAAAGCCTCAATGTTCGTGTGTTTTGGGGGCAGGAGGATAGTATGGTCTTTTATCAGTTTTGGAATTAGATCCATTATCCTCAGAAAGGGGAAAACTACAAACCACTCAGTGGGTCTAATACATATACTGTTCCTGTTTCTTTTACTCCTCCATTCCTTTGTTCCTTTCCTTGTGCCTTCTTGCTGTTTCTTAATATCTGATTACAAAGGAGGTAATTGGATTAAAAATACTGCACCTGTTTGGCAGGAAAAGTAACCCCACAGGACCTGTTCTCCAAACCCATCACCTGAGCTTAGCTCCCATTGAGATTCATAGGATAACTTTACCACATCAGCACATTTCCTGCTTTCTTTGCTTGCTTTTTCACACCCCTCAGTCCTCCCACAGCATTTGTGAGAGTGGCAGCACTGGCATTCACCTGTGGCAACGCCCTTGGCAAATCAGCGTGAGACCATTTGCATTTGATATGCTTGTCACATAGTCACAGGGGTGTTGCAGCACACGATGTCACCTCCTCCCCTTCTCCTCTTTTCATACCACCTTCCACCACAACGCCACTGATCCTCATTGCCGGGGCCATCAGTGCAGAGGAAACTGTAAAAGGCTTGCTTGGCATACCCATTCCTCAGTTTTAGCTGTGATGTGGGAGAGCAATAACAACATGCCAGTCAGACATAAGAGCCCCTAATAGGACTCAATGAGATGACACAGCAATCCAAGGTCTATTATGATGTTGGAGCTCTGGGAGAGGAGAGGAGAGGAGAGGAGAGGAGAGGAGAGGAGAGGAGAGGAGAGGAGAGGAAAGGAAAGGAAAGGAAAGGAGAGGAGAGGAAAAGAAAGGAAAGGAAAGGAGAGGAGAGGAAAGGAGAGGAAAAGAAAGGAAAGGAAAGACAACAAAACAATATTATGAAACAGACTTCACAGAAACAACAAGAAGGTGTGACAGAGGACTGGACAGACAGGATGGAGGAGCCAGTGGGATGTGTTGTGTCTGTCTGTCATAGCCCTAATCTTGCTTTGACAAGGATCAGTGAGAGATTTGTGAGATTTGTTTGTGAAGTAAACATTCCCAGAGTTTTCAAATATGCAACTGTAAAACAGCTGTGTGACAAGCTGCTGCAGAAACAGAAAACAGCCTCCCCTAGCCTGGTTTTTACTTTTCTTTGATCTTATGACAACAGCAAAGAATTGAAGTTGGCACATCAGCTCAGCGAGGAGCTTTAAACACCCAGCACGGGCTTTGCCTCCTCACTTTGGTTTGTGAAGTAAATGAGGGATTATTATAGATGAATCCAGTGTTATGGTTGTCCTCCAACTCTTGATGTTTGAACAAAAACTAAAACAGTGCAAGCACCTGAACTGCTACGCTGTCACATTACAGGACGAATGAGGTGCTCTGCATCCCTGTATGCTTACTCATCATCACTCCACACAGACAGCATATAAAACATGTCATTGAGAGTCCAAATGGTGCCTTGTATAGCCTTTGTTGGAATCACATACTCTGCATTTAAGAGCTAATTACATGTGTGCTATTAATGTACTTGTTTCAGTGAGAGGGGCAGTCTTTATAGACAGAGGAGGTCAGGTCTGGTCAAGGTTAAGCTGTGAGGGTCAGGTTTCATCTATACGCTTACCCTTCTGTTTGAAAGATGACCCATCCACTCAGTTGAAATAACAAAATGCCCTCTGCGCTGTCTGTTTTTTTTTTTTTTTGTTCATAGCAGCATCATCCACCTCACACGGTCTTTGCTCTCCTCTGGCAATTGGCGCCCTAATTGAGGCACTCTTGAGCCATGTTTATCACTGTGGCAACGCTGCCCTGCAGATAATCATTGTCTTGTGGATTAGCATAACAACAGAGGAGAGGCTTTGCTTTAATTCCACTAACATTGGACCAAGCTCCTTTGTGTCGGCTCGCCTGCCGGGTTTGTCTTAACTGGGATTAGAAGCATGGGCTGCTAGCGCCCACCAGGCCCTCACATCGTGCTCATGCCCCTTTCTTCATACTTAAGTGAACTCTGTTCATGCCCTTGGATCTTACTTACAGGCTAAACCAGAGCGTCGCGAAGACCATTGTATAATGAACCCTACCTGCATGCTAAAGTTTCACTTAGACTAGTTCGTCATTAACTATTTGTGTCAATTGACTGAAACCCAGTGATTAGTTTAAATAGATGTGGCAGTGCACACTTTCAGACAGACAGTCAAGATGTTGGAAAACTAGAAACATACAGTGGATTATTAAATATTAACAACATGTGGCTTTCTTAAGACAATTTAATTCACATACAGAACTGCCTGACTGGTTTTATGAAACTGGTTTTATAAACAGTTGGTAGCAAGTGGGTTGTGGTTGGCGGCAAGTGTGGGGCGAGGTGGCAGGCGTGTAGCAGGAGTGTGCCATGCTCTCCTACCACGATCTGTCAGTGCAGTGCAGTAGGGGCTCCCCTGGGTGACTGGGTGGAACCACTTGTCTCTGTCTTCTAGTGAAGGAGAGCTGGAGAGCACAGAGATGGGGTGTAGGGTAGAGGAAAGGCGTAGGAGGGAGTGGGGGCAGCAGCTGCCCCCATAAGCACACAAGATTAGGAAAAAAGGGGCCTTGGCAAGGCTTTACTGATATGCGTGGTAATTTAAAGATGCTCCAAAAAAGAAATGTCAGTGATATGTGGGTGGGTACATATTGTGTGTGTGTGTGTGTGTGTGTGTGTGTGTGTGTGTGTGTGTGTGTGTGTGTGTGTGTGTGTGTGTGTACTCCAGAGAAAACATGCACACATGAACAATCTCCATGGAGGATTTTTGTGGTAAAGCATTCTTGGCATCTCAAGCAAACAGTGGTAAGGCGTGCAAAAGTAATTTCAGGCCCTCTCAAAAAGATGACCACACCATTACAAGAGAGCTTCTTTTGAAAGATTAGCAGTCTATATGCTCTTGCCACATACACACAGAGACATACTCATATCTGATATATTTTGTCGGACGGTGGTTTTACACCATTTCCTGTGGCTGACATTATCACAGTATGTTATCCTTTACCAGACCATTTTCCCAGGCTGATTTGTTATATTTAATGCTACCAACCCGCCAGCCAGCAGTGTTTAATTCAGTTTAAATTCCAGTGTCAGTACTTGGCAAGGCCTGGGCAACATAACATAGCCACAAGCTCTGGATACCATTTCTCTTATTTAATGTCAGACTCTGTTGAAACCTCTTGTGATCATTCTGGGACCCATGTTGGAGTCTGATGTTTCAAACAAAATGATATCTTGGAGTTTAAATAACTAGCAACACTACGGGCTACTTGTGTTCGCCTCCAGTGTGGGGCTGTTGACAAGTGTGAGAGTAGTGTGTGGCAGGCTGCTGGAGCAGGTGACATCTGTGACCCAGCACAACAGTGGTGGACGCTGGACACATGCTTCTTCCTCAAAGGCTCCTGGCACCCTTTCTGCCTCATTGGGTTCATGCCCACATGCATGCCCTTAAACACATGCATTTTAAACACTTCATCTGAATGTCCACTGTACATGAGGTTATCTTAAAACAATGATTCAGCGTACCTTTAATATACAAAGACTTCAGAAATCGTAGTCCATATTCATTCCATAGTCATGAGCTGCTAACAGCTACTTTGTGAACATGACAGACTGCCAAACATCAGGATAATCAGCTTATGGAAAACGACCTCCTGATAACTGTATGTGCAGCGCAGAGCTGATACTGGGTCAGTTTGTCTTTTTCACACAAAGATTTAATCGAAAACTCATCCCAGGAATAGCTGCTACTCTGTGCTTATCACTGATGTAATAGCACACACTGAGTGCATACTGTACACACATACATACATACTTACATACATACATACACTATAAATATGCGTGCATGCCTAATTTGAAACTTGACAAAATGACAATCAGATGATTGATCTTACTTGCTGAGTTATTAATCTCTTATATTTACCAAGCCATTAGCTGCCTGATAATTGAACTGTTAATTAAAACAAAGGCCATAGTTTCCCATTATTGAATCCCAAACTCCCCACTCACTCACTGAGCTGAAGACTATTATATAAAGTAAAAAGCAGAATATTAACGCTCCGACAGTTTCCCCTTTGTTTTCTTTTTGAATGGTACAGAAATGTATTTTCAGATACTTAAAAAAACCATACACAGGTTTTAATCATTATAATGTAATAAAAGTATTACAGTCTTGCATTAAGGTATTATTGTTTAATTTTTTGGATGGTTTATAACACAGTTTTACATCAGCTCTCCTGTCCAGCTCCATATGGCTGATTCCATTCTCTTCCCCTCTCCCAGGAGGGGGGTGCGTTTCTCCTCCTGGTTTCTTGTTGCATTCCGATAAAGCAGACCCCGTCCCTTGTCTCTTATCTCTCCTCATCTCCTGCAGTTAAGGCTGTCTCTGTCTGTTTATGCTTCCTGCCAGTTTTTCCTTCTTCTTTTCGTCTGTGTTCCCTAATTCTCTCAGGTGATACTCAGTTCTTTATCCCACTGTTGTATGCAATGGCTGAAAATAGTCAGAATATCTTAATGGTGTGACCTGCCTCCCATTATATCAGAGGTATACTCCGCTCCATGCTCCATATTTGTGGCAGTGCAGTATTTTGCTTGCTTACTGTTGTTGACATAGTGTATGTCCAGTGCAGGCTATGCTTGGCTGCATCGGGGGAGTGCTGCTGGCTAGCACAGATCCACCAAACAAACAACACATATTACACTGAAAGCAAAGAGAGTGGATATATAGCCCAAGGGCATTGGTGTATATGTATTTGTGTGTTTTTATATGTGATTGTGTTTGTGCATTGACCTACTGTATGTAGGCCACGCTGCAAGATGCAGTAGACCCAGAGACTATATGAGATTTCCTCTAACCAGGCTTAAAGCAGTAGTGTAGTGACAGCAAAGCGGAGAGAGTCGGACACAACACAGCACAGAAATTTGTGTACACATGCTGCTACTTTGCATCATTTGTTAATGTATGAGAATAAAGAGGTTAACAACTAGTAACAAGAAACTGCAGCGATTCATTGATTAATCAGTATGTTGATCACAGTATAAGAAATTCAATTTTTGTCCTGTCAGACTAGAAAATCTTTTTCCTTGTGCTCTCAGATTCCTTTAAATGCTGTTTAACAATGTTTATGCAGGCTGTTGTTGAACTACTCCACCACGAAGTCTGATTGATTGAGAGGTGCTGAGATGTTTCAGCTTCCAACAGGGTCTTCAGGACTGAGTTCTGTTAGAGAGACTGTTGGATTCTGGGTCACCTAGCTGACCGTGGCTCTTTTTGTCTGGTTACTCAGTCTGCCAACTCCAGGAGTCCTGATGGTTCCAAAGTATTTCATTTCATAGTCATTGAGGTCATTTCAGACCCTTACATTGATTTATACCTTTATACATTTTAACTCTGAGGTAGAGATACAGAAGGTTCCTTGGATTTCACAGCTTAGTTTTTGCCCTATGCAGTGGGAACTGTGGGATCTATACACAGGTGTGTGCCTTTCTAAGTTATGTCCAATCAATTTAATTTGCCACAGGTGGGATCAGTCAGGTTCTACAGACATTTCAAGGGTAATTAAAGCAAACAGGATGCACCTGACCACAATTTGGAGCGCCACAGCAATGAGTCTGAATGCTTTTGTGAGAAATATCAGGTGTTTTAATGAAATAAAAAACAAATACAAAAATGTATCCATTTAAAATCAAATCAGCACTGAAATCTGCAAAAGGCAACCCCCACACCCCCAGAATATCCAGAATATTCCTAGCTCTCCGTCCCTCATTTCCCCACACACTTACAGTCGCTGGCCTGAGCCCAGGTGTGTGTATGAGGTAGTAGTCTGTTCTCTCTGTTAGGTCCTCAGCTCCCACCAGCCTTCCAGATGGCCATGATATCAGCACCACACCTTTTGCCCACATGACACTCCCTCCATCCTTCCAACCCCCTCCTCCACCCAGTGCTCCATGAACACAATTGTAAACTAAAATGAAAAACGTTCTGCACAAAACATTGTCACAGTGGTTACAGTTTAGAGGTTTCTGGCACAGCTTCAATTATATTCAAGGTGCGGGGGGGAGAGGTCATATTCAACTGTAGTATAAATAAACATTATTGTGAGACCAACATAGCACAAGCTGAAGCACTCATAGTAAGGTTGCTCCTTATAATATAAATGATTACAGTTTACCACAGATTACAGATGAATCCCGGCTGAATGGCTACACCTGTCAGATGAATGGGAACATGTTTGAATATGAAAGCTCTGTCAGCCTATTTTTAACACCTTGTAGCATGAACTTTAATAGGAAATATGGCAGTTTCTTACAAACATAACATCTTCCTTTAACTGTTTTAGTATTTTAACAGGCATTTATTTATTTGCTTTTTACCAGCTAATAAACTAGAACAAAATACAGAAAACTCAAAGGGTTTAAATGTGTTTTAGTGGGCCACCCCAATAAATGATACACTTGGCAAACACTGATAAGGCTGACTCAAAAGATCTTGTAATTTAATCATATGCCGTTCTGTTTACTTATTATAGTTTTCTTAATTGTGTTTTTTTTTCTAAATGAGCTTAGTAGCAAGGCAAACAGACATTTGAATGTAACATAAGGTTGTTAGTGATGTCTAGGACTGCAACTAAAGATTATGTTCATTACTGATTAATTATTCATTGATGCATCATTTGCTAAATGGATTTATAGAAAAATTCCCATCACAGTTTTTAGCTAAAACACCAGTAGCAAAATAATAAAAAAAATGCAGTTCATTATCACATTTTAAAAAGCAGGAAATCTTCCTGATTGAGACTCTGAAACCAGGAAATATTTGACATTATGAACTAAACAAAAAATCATTGCCAGTATATTGTCCTTTTTTTTTTTTTTTCCTACCTGAATCCAAAAATGTAGAACTAGCAGGAGGATTTTTCATGGGTCTGCTGTACCAGACACAGTTTGTTTACAAGAGCAAATGAAGAATCTTTCCTAAACAGTCTATGGAAGAGTCTATTGAATTGCTGTTGCTTTGGCTCAGTCAGTGACAGAAAATATAAAAAGAGACTTTTACTTTTTTCAAAAAGAAAACAAATCATTAAATTATTCAGTGAAAGTTTGCAGCAGACTACGTGCACTCTTGTTCTGCAATGCCCCGTTTCACATTCATAACTCAAATTCGCTTGGGGAGTTCTGCAGGAGAAGAACCCCCAGTTTGTTTTCTTCGTGTGCTACAGTGCAGAGCAGCTAGACTGGAGCAGATTGGACAGTGTGTGCTTTGCTTGTAGGTGCATGTGAGTGTTGATGGAGGCAAAGGGTGGGGTGACAGTGTGTGTGAGTGTGTATGGGGGGGGGGTGTTATCCTCAGTCAGGCAAGTCCTGATCACAATATCATCACTTTGGCTCAATGCTGACTTCCATTTTTCAGCTTTGCTTCAGGCCACTTGTACGTCTTTTAATTCTGTTCCCATCATCACGCCTTTCAGTCATAATTGCTGCGAGGTTCAGCTATTCAAAAGCTGTATTCCCATTCGCTCTCTGTGCTCAGCAGCACCCCTTTTCATTAACGTGCTTCATTCACTCCATGCTGTTCTCTATTAATACATTCCTCCTTTCACCCCCCCCCCTGGTGAATTCCTCTGTACTGTATGTAGAAACTCCCCAATTGTTGTCCCTATCATGATCATCTCTAACACTGCACTCTCCTACTCTTTTTTTCTGTGCCCCTCCCTTTCAGTCTTTCTTCTCTTCGCCATGTGCTCTGTGTATCCTTCCTCTCCACTCCTTCGCCTCCCCCTCTCATTGCATTTCTGTCTCCTTCTGCCTGCCTCCATCCTTACTGCAGGGTTGAATCATCCTAGTTTCTGCTTGCCTTGTCACATTTGGCCCCATGCGCGTCTGTCCAGGCCTCATCACGCGGCGATGGCGCTAGCTGGGCTGACATCTCACCGCAGAGCTAAGGGCCTCTGATGTTCGTGACGCCAGCAGTGACCTGTCCCTCACTCCTCAAAGCACTGACATCGTCAAAGTGGGACATTTTTCTGCCCTGGGGGGTTTATAATGCCAAGTGTGGCCTGAGCGACGTTTTCATCCATGCCATTCCTGATTAGAAATGGAAGGGGACATGGGAGTCTTATATCTTGGTCTTTTCCCATTCTTTTTGTGTTATCAAAGAGATGTTCGAGCTAGCTACAGATTTTTAGGCCTTTTCATGTAGTTTGTATCCTGCTGTCTCCTCACTTGCTATTCTGTGGGTGTTGTCAGAGAGAGGGACCACATCAGCACTATTCTCTTTAGAGCTTTCCCTCAGAGGGGAGCCACTGCTTCCCCACGCACTCCTCATCTAACGGCACACCTCAGATCACACAAGCGCATATGTTCACATGCGTACATACACTTTGAGCGGTAGAACCTCCATCTTTGATTCAAAAGTGCACACAAATGAAAGCCCCAGCATCCTCCTTGGTGGAAAATTGAGTCATGGTCCTTCTGCTCGTGTAAACTGACAGACAAGCCAAGCGAAAAATGGAATCAAAATGTCCTTATTCTGGGGAGTGTGTGGGCATGAGCAGCGGCACTGTGTGATTCTATAACAAGCACATGCAAATCAAGTCAAAGCATCCCCAGGCTCATTAAATAAAACATGGGAGTAAGGACAAAAGCTTGCTTCTGTTGTAACCGTGCATATTCATAATGAGCACTCTTTCCTAATGCTGAGTGGAAGGATGTTATGCAGGGTGACAATATGTGGCTGGCTGTGTCTTGGATGTGTGCTGTTCCCCAGACTTGGTAGCAGAGTGTACTATGGAAGACTTTTGTCAGATCCAAACTACTTTTGACTCCATGTGGCCCTCACTGTTGATGTGTCCCAAATAGTCAGGGCGAGCGTGATGATGTGGCATCCTTTTGGCAACTTCTTCAGCAGTTCAGCGCTGAGGCACAAAATCTGGTTGCAGAGGAAACTGTGCTGTGTTTATGTACAGTAGCTATCAAACATTTTCCTCTTCTTCAACAGCAGAAAGAAATTTACATTATCTATTACAGTCAAAACAAAAGGGCAGTGAAAAATTTCATTTGACATTTTTAAAGGTCCTTGAAGTAGAGGTTATTGTATATTAGGACATAAAACACACAAGGTTACATTTAATGTTTTGGTGTAATTCAGATATATTTTATGTACCATAGTGAAGCACTGATCCAATTTTTTTCTTTCACAAAACTGACTATCATTCTCGTCTGTCGTATAGGGATAGAAAAAGGCACCATTAGGTCTAAAGGACTGCTGTAGCACTAAACATCAAGTTAGTTGCCTCCCGTTACTGAATGGAACACTGAATTTTATACATGCTTTGGTGGAGAAACTATTTAATGTGGCTCTGCCTTGTAGGGTCAGTATTGTGGATATTTTTGTAACCTGCTTCAGTGAGAACAAAGTAAGCTTGTTGGAGTTTTTCTGAATTTATTAGAACACACAGTTAAGTTATAAACAGAGTCAGAGCAAGCAGAGCACTAACATGAAATACACACATAAGTAATAGTAAACAATATTGATCGGATGCACTTCTAATATAGTATTTAATATTTTTTCATTGATTTACATAACAGTAGAATAACTTTATCTCCAAGTGTGTCACTCATCTGCTTTGGTCCTGATTTTGGCATGAACACCACTTGGTAAGTTCTAACAAAGACCTCAGGGACGTGGGCAGAAAGGCCAGGAAGAGGCCAAGATCAGATGCCACCACTGATCTCAATGATCCCCAGCCAGCAGAGAGGGCGCAGGGAAGGAAACGTAAGAGAGAGCCCTTTTAGATCAGGCCGTGCTGATCCATTGCCCAGAGTGATGGGTGAGAGATCTGCACAGGGGACTGGTGCTGTGACAGGCAATGTTCATTAATGCCCCAGCTTCTGCTGTAGTGTTCAATCAAAGGTCTCCACACACAAGCACCCTCAGACACTAAAGCTCTCTTACTCACACACACAAACACACATATGCAGCAATCCAAGCAATGAGACAGGCGGGCTAAGCGTGGGCACTGATGGCTTCACTGCCTCAATTGATGGGTGGTTAGAGTGGAGTGAAAACGGAGAGCTGGAGATACAGGGCCAGCCAGACTGAGCATGAGAGACACGGAGCAGCAGGCCTGTTCTGTCGATGACTCTTTGATAGCCTGAGCTTAACGCCACTTCTGCTCGACATGCAAAGCCATTACCTTAACCCACATGCTGCCCAGCTGTTTCCATTAAACGCTTCAGTCCTGAAAATGTTTTTAGCTGTTGCCAGATACACTACAACCCTATTAGGGCTTCTTCACTTCCAGGGGCAGAATCATACTAGTGAAAAGCTGTTATATTTTACAGATATTAGGTGTTTAGCTAGTGCTTCTATACAGAGTGAGTAACGTGGGGGGTGGCCCACAATAGAATTAGTGTACAGTCCTAAATTGTCAACATTAGGGGGAACCAATATTGCATAAATATAATTCTCTACAAGGAACTGGCACAGATATGTTGAAACTACAGTTGCTGCTATGTGACGGACTTGGCAAGGCAGAGAGCAGTGTCTGTCACAGTACTGTCTGTTTGTACTGCCGTTCAAATGTTTACCTCCCAAATACCCATCTGAAATGTAATCAGCAATGTGTGCATTGATTGTAAGCCTGTTTGGTGGTGTCACCGACTCAGACCTGTGACAATTTTTCTTAGATAAAGAGGACAAATGACTAAAGGTGTGTTGGTCCTGATCTGTCTTTGATCCAGGTCATAGAGAAGATGGCGAGAAAATGAGATTGTGCAAAGCAAAGACTTGAGTACATGAAGTGCACTTTGTGCATTTTGCTGGTTACAGGTAATAAAATTTGGGATAAAACTTTATGTGACAGTTTATGGATTACAGTTGTTATCTGCATCCATCTGCAGTTTTATATCATGTAAGTCTTTTACTTGTATTTTATATCATTTCATATGTTAATGGGTGTCACCAAAAAAATTGCAATAAGATGCAATAAACAGTACATAGGCCTGTTCACGCTTGGTTTTGTTTGAAAGAAAGACACTTATTCATGTCTAATTTTTGCTGTTTGCATATTTTTTTCACATTTTGAAAAATGTGCATGTTTTTGGTCTGATGCAATTTTGCATAACGGATTACTGAATTTCAGACTCTGCTGTTTTCTTTGACATTTTGAATGAAATAGCCATGAGAGAATTTGTTGAATAGATTTGAAAATATGAAAAAGGTTTTTAGTCTTTACCAGACACCCATGGGACACTATCCTTTAATTTGTGCACAAAAACGACTGGTGTCTGTTTTAAGAGTTTCATTGACATATTAAATATGAGCAGGCCCTCAAAGCAGTCTAAAATTGTCCTTTTAAGGAAAAGTAATATGCCCTTGGGAAGCACTTAACTGTCTCACCAATAGTTACCACACCAGGTAAACAGTTTAGTAAAAAAAAATTCTTAGTTGTCTAATTATTGATGTTGATACTAATATCCTTCATCAAATCCTGTTTTCTGGTTTGAAACTGCCATGCGTTCACATTTTTGAAAGGGCAAAGTGACTTGTACCAATTAAAACTTGCTCCACTTTTGTGTGATTTCAAAACATGCTCTTCCTTGTGTTTCATTGTCATTGTGTTTTATCACATGAAGCAGTAGGCATTTGGACAATGAGACAAAGACAAATTGACCTCATTATATGAACTAATGCTTGTGCATGTCTACCATATGTGTATCTGTAAGTAGTTTTGAGTGGCTGCTGGACATATGACAGCTGACAGGATTGCTTGATTCAGCTCTCCTCACACTGTGTCCCTTTGAGTATTTGGGAATGAAAATGGATCAGGAATGTGGCGTCGAGTGGAGTAATGAATTCCGGGAGGCTGAGCATGCTAACGAGTTCATTATTCCAACTTGGTTTACGAGTAATTACCATTTTGCATCCAAAGCCATTCAAGATGGGGTTGCTCTTGTCAAAGTAAGCCAAGTGTGAATTCAGATAAATATTTGCATAAACATGAATGCATAAGGTGGGCCCCTGTGACAGCCAGAGATTGGTGTGACCCTGTAGAATTTTTTTTTTCACACCATTGTTGCTGGTGGTTTGTTGATATCCACGTATGTCCAGGAGCTGAAGAACAGAGGGGATGTCTTTGATGGTGGTCTCCAGGTCCAGCATTTAGGAGATCCCCTCTGAAAGGCCTGATGTGAACAGCCCTGTGACAGTCTTCCTTCATGCCAGTCTGCTTTCTATCTCCAAACCCGCTCTCATCTGCATTTTTCACTATTTTCATATTTTTGCATAAGATTGAAAATGACATGATCATAATAGGAAACCATGCATAGAGACTACATCAGATAAGCAGACTCATTTAGGTTTCAGAAGAGCATCATTAATTATAAAAAAGAACAAGCCCCTCTAGTTGTCTGCATTGGTGCACTTATTCCCTGGCTTCCTAGAGTGCGTAGTTACAATGGTGAATGTGAAAAAGTAGCCACTGCAACTCTGAATTGTTACAACGCATAGAAGATGCACTGTGGTCAGTGACAGAAAGTTTTACTGCAAAGGTGAGTTCAAGTCCATCCCAATTGGCCTGTCTATGATATGAATGATTTATCATCATTCTTGATTCAAATTTGTAGGACTGAGTAAGTTAATAGCTAAAACCGATGCTCTCTGGTCGTGCCAATATCTGGACCTTCAAACACTTGCAAATTTCAGTGCTTAGTGTCAGCTTTCAAATGGTGCATAGCTTGTTCCATTAGCATGACATTTTAATTATTAATATATATATTATATATTGGTACAAACGTCTTCGTAAAAACAAAGATGCTGGGTCAACTGAGTAAATTGGCCCAGTCTGTACAACTGTACAAATTCAGACTGGAAATGATGCATTACCACAATCTTGACTTTTATATATTTGAATCCCCACCCAGTGGTATTTATCACAGAGGGCCTTTGTTGTCTTGAATACATAGACCTATTACTGGGTATCCAGAGTTCAGCCAACAATACTGGCTAGCCACAGACACACGCTCAGTCATGGAGAGAGAAATACATTCACTGCTTGGGCATTTGGAACATTTAAAATATGACTTTTTGAATTATTAAAAAGGATGGTTATGGAAGGATTCTGAGAAAAAAACAGAAATAGAATATGAGAAATAGAAATAAGAAATTTCCTGATAACTGATATTTGATATTTAAAAAAAAAAACTGCTTTAACAAAATAATAAAATGTTAAATGAAGTGAATGTACTTAACTAGTCAACACATTTCGAATGTATTTAGAAACCTAAGCAGTGATTGAAAATCATGCCTGGATGCATTTGGGCTTGTGCATCTTACAGGTCAATAAAAACATCCCTGCAAGCCTTAAAGCTCTGTGTAATTTGTGTTGTGCTAACTTAATCACATACACAGCATATCATTTGTAATGTGGTGTTTACAACCAATACATTTGGTTGGTTTCCGTGAATATTCACACTTCTAATTCATACATCTGCCCTTTGGTGTCTCTGCAGCTGTTTCCCTCTGTTGATATGATGGAGTGTTGTGCATTTTATCCGAAGCGCATACCATTGCTTGTGCACCACTGGGATTTGTAAACTTGAAATTACAAAGATATTCTTTTTTCCTCGTAGAAATGTGAAACTTGGAAAGAAATAATCATTACCAGATTTCTGCAGGGTGAATATTTAGTTGCTAGGCAACAGTTGTAGGCATTCGACAGGAACCCTCAAGTAAAAGAGATGGTGAAAGAGGCAGGTGGTTTGGGGTGCGTTTGTGGCAAAACGGAAACATGAGTGGATCGAAATAGGTTGTATGGACAAATGGCAATTTCCCCAGGCCTGAAGTGGCTGTGTTGTTTTGACAAATTGGCCCACATACAGGACAGTTGTTTATCAAACCAAGGCCATTTGAACACTGTAGCAGACCATTATTGCAGCCATTTTAGAGAGCACTTATGCCACGCTCTAAATTTTCATATGTTTTTCTTAGATTTCTCACAGTGAGTTATTTAAAGTGATGTAGAGCTGCTGGTCATTAAACAGTTTTGACAGCTAAAATGTAGTGGGTCTTTGCTAAATATGAAGCTTTCACTTTTTTTATTGTCTTCTTGCTATGTGACTTCACATCTTCCTCACAAAACTCCACCAGCAGCAACTGTAGATGTCCACGCTCACCCCCTCTCAACCATCGCTGTTTTTCTTTGTTTCTTCATCTTCTTTGGCTTGTCATAGTCATTACCCGCTACTTTCTGCCCGCTGGCAACCAGTGAAGATGTCCATGACATTGATACAGGATTTTCTTAACACGGTTCCCCATCCAAGCCCATTTTCTTCGTCAGATTGGGAGTTTGGATATTTATAATCTTGGGGCACTAGCTAATGGTATTTGCAGAGTGAAATCAGTTTAGTGCATGTTTTCCATAATGGCTTTGACTGCATGGCATTGCCAGCGGCTCTGTCTTGAATGGTGGAAGGATGGGTCTAATTTGGGCTAATGGGTGACTCAGCCGTCATCATCATGTGTCCCTCAGCGGGCTGCAGATGGCTGGTGAGCCATGGCTGCAGCCGAGCCACGGTCACACACATACACACACTCACACACACCATAACACAATGCATCAAGTCAGTGACATGTGTGGCCATTTGTAGACCCAAATGTCAGGATGAAATGAGACTTGCTCAGCTATAGTTGCACAAAACTCAGGAAGAGGTTAATCAGTGGCCAAGCTAATCGTATCATTTGTCAGGAGATTAGATTAAAGCATTGAACTTTCCCTTGGGAAATCATGTAGGGAGATGGCTGCAACTGTGTGAAGTACAGATATCAAATAATGGTGAAATGATAATGCATAATGCAAGTTACTGAACGCTTTTCTTATGCTGTACTTCTCTGCACATGTTGAAAATACTGTTGCACCTGGAACACAAGGTGGAGGCTCGGCAGACACTACCTGGAGTCTCACTTCAACCATGTAGACATAATACAACATACCCAACCCCCATCTCCTTCTATACCTAAATAATAGTCGAGCAGATTTTTGCTAAGTAACCTTGGCAACAGTTCAATTTGCTTCTTTGTGGTGCCCAGTGGGTAATGGGAAGGTGAGGGGAGGATTCAGCCAGGAGGACGCAGATATCCTCCTACCCCAACACCCCCTGAGAGACCTATTACCAGGGGTCAGAGCTGTGGTCTCAGGGCAGATGCACCGCACAGGCCTCTGTGTGTAACCTGTCAAAGATCAGCTGTGTGTCTTGCATACATACGGGGGTCAATAGGAGAAGCTAACTGGTGTCTATGGTGAATCATCTCTGTCTGAGATACTGAAGGAAAGAGGAGAGTAACAATAGCTGTTTGTGGATTCTGAACACATACTGATTTCAAGTGGACAGCTGGTCTGGGTAAGTGAATGGCCCCTCAAGTAAATTTTGTTTTTTCATAAATTTAGGTAGACTGGTGCAGGTAACTGGTGTTGATGCCTGGTATTTTGCAAACAAATATCTCCAGCTTTACTTTGTAGGGTGATAAAGCTCAGTTCAGTCATTACTTGTGAATCATACTGTTTCTTAAAAGACTTGTAAATTGCTACTTTGTGGTAGTGAGTTTTGTATGCTTGCCATAATCACCTGTTCAGCACCAATATCCAAATTCCAACAGACAAAGCCTAATGCATCTCAAGTAGAGAGCACTGGATCTGGATTTTCATGAACAGTAGTTTTTGTGATTTTGGGCAGTAAGTGCTGTATCATCCAAGATGCAGGGGTATCCACATTTCTATTAACACTTGTAAATTATAATGTCATTCAGTGCAGTATATTATGCAGTGCAGTAACTACAACTCTACTTTTGTAAAGTTTGCAGGGCTCTTGCTCTGGCTTACATTAGAAGTTGCAGCTCTTAATGCATAGTATTTTGTCTCTAACTGTATAGTATTTTGTCTCTTACTGTATAGTATTTTGTCTCTTACTGTGTAGTATTTTGTCTCTTACTGTGTAGTATTTTGTCTCTTACTGTGTAGTATTTTGTCTCTTACTGTGTAGTATTTTGTCTCTTACTGTGTAGTATTTTGTCTCTAACTGTATAGTATTTTGTCTCTTACTGTGTAGTATTTTGTCTCTTACTTTATAGTATTTTGTCTCTTACTGTATAGTATTTTGTCTCTTACTGTATAGTATTTTGTCCACCTCCTTTATGGAGAAGGCTGACACTTAGACCATTTAATACAGTGATGATTTTGGAACTGTAGAATTTACAACATGGTGTGTAGATTAACTGACTATACCAAATGTTTGTTTGACAAAGCTCTTCATGATCAGTTGTGTGTAAATTTGCCTGACTCAGTTAGGTAATGCTAGCTCATTGGCTCATAATAGAGTGAGAGGCTTTTGTACTTGAGAAAAGATGAGATATTGAGCTGACTAAATGAAATGTCAACAAAAATGCTGCCAAAATAGAGCCCACTTTAATATGGACACACAACTGAAAACTGACAAAAACAATTGTCAAGCAGGTGGGGGGGGGGGGTTCAAGTGCTTTGCAAATCATTAATAATAATTTCCCACACCTCCATCCCCCATTACTGAAATAGACTGCCAAATATTGGGATTCACTGCATGTACCAAAATCTTGTGCAATATATTTATTTGTGAGCATGTGAGCCATGTACGCTTGAATACATGGGCACCGTGAGTCCTGCCTTCCTCCATGTGTCGCCCCGGGTCTGATGGAGCGTCTGGAATCAAATCAAATCAAGTCAAACTCATTTTAAGTCAAACCCCCAGCCCACTCCTAGGACGTTCTCTGGCACCTACTAAAATATAAGATGACATGACGGAAATGTGTAAACATCTTGCTGAGCACATGTGAGGACAACACTGCACACATAGACTATACACACATACACAAGCATCAATATGTGATGATAACTGAAAGCAGAGGCATGTGACAAGTTGTGTACATAATGCTCCTTCATTTTTATCCCTGTAGTCTCACAATGCCTAGTTGAAAGCACCTGTAGCCCATCGTGTACATCTTTTTTCCCCCCAGGAGACAGCATATAATGAGAAAGCACCATTATGGGTCCAGCAGGAGCTCGAGCCTCTTTGCAGCTGCTGTTACCACAGTTACCCGTGAGGTTTTTCTCTTTGTTAGTTAAGGGGAAGAGCAGCCACAGACGTCCCTAGCTCTGTGCTTGTTAGCCAGCAGTAATGACTAGGCTGTGGGGAGCCAGGCAACCAGGCCAAGGCGCTGGCAGCCTGTTCCCCTCTGCTGGCCCTCAGCTCACCGACAGGAGGGGGAACAGAAGCAGACAACACAGTGGACACACTGGGAGGATCAGATCCGACAGACTGACGAGGCAAGAAGGGAGCGAAGAGGGGAGGAGGTTCCTACCTTCGGACAGACCAAGACCAAACTAGATCATTACAGACACACGCATATAAGCGCATGGGATCAAGCTAGCACTCAGCCTGTTCACCGAGCTGGCATTAGATCAATGCTAGCTGAGCAACACTAAGATCAATGTGTACTTTGCACAAAACGTACCTCAAAGGTTTATGTGGTTCTCCGGGATCATGTATTCCCAGGAATGTGATTAGAATTTCTAAGCCATACAGCTGTTTGAATTTCTCAAATTTGTAATAGGCAATATGTTAGCTGAAGATCTTTGAACACAATCCAGTAAGACTCACTTTTATCTCAAGATACAAAATAAAAAAAACAAGCCCTGCCTTTAGTGTTTTAGTACATGAAAGAAATGTGCGAATGCATTTTACACTAGAGTTGTTTCTAGCGTCACATGTTGCAGCTTCCAGATGGTCTGTGTTTATCTATCATAAATGATCTATACACTCATACCCTGTGTTAACGTTACACATGAGCAGATCAATAATTCAGAGACAGACACATGAGCCATCTGGATTACAAGTCAATATAGCACCAATAACATGGAATTGTCTGTTTGTCATCAGCCCCATTGCATGGTCACTAGGAATAGCAATGGGAACAACTCTTGTGTGTGTCATGTGGTAATACATATGTGGATGCAGATGTTGTATGGATAGCAATATACATTTGAATGTACTCCATGGCTCCATAAACAATTATTAGTATGAGTGACTGAATCTGTAGGACATAATGTGCAGTTCACTGCATTTTTACCAGCTGGTGCTTTGGTTTGCAGAGTTGAAGATGAAACTGTCCATGCTGCCTGAGGGCTGCTCCAGCCATCGAGGAAACATTTTGTTGCTCAGGTTGGCTAATATCGATATGTTGCAGTGGTGAAGAGCCAAGAGAGCCAGAGCAAGAGAACTAAGAAAAAACTGCAAGGATGGGCACAGGCAAAGATTATTTTCCTCCTTTACATCAAATTAAATGCATAGAATGAGCTATTTATGGCAGACTAAATGTACTAGAGCTGATGTTTTTATCCGTACTATTATCATTATTATTTTACCATCCATGGCAGCTCACGGCCATAGTCTCCATCCCTTTTGGTGGATTGTAGATTGAGCGCAGTGTTGTGTGAAGACTCATAAACAACATCTGCAGTAGTGGCAACCAGGCACTCCCTCTGTGCCTCGTTCTCCTGCCAAGTCCGCCTGTGTTCCCTCTCATCTGCTCAGACCATCATTCCTTCTTCCCCTTCCTAAGTGTTTCTTCTGTCGTTGCCTTCAAAAAGGCCCATCTTTTATCTGGCCTGTTGACTTAGCGCAGGTCTGCCTGCCTGGCACTGTGGATTCACTTAAAAGGAACTGAGCTGAGCTTAGTGCAGTGCAAAACACAATAGGCTTTGCATTATGAATTGTTTGTGATCTCACCTTGGTGCTGAGGCGTACACTCCCTCTTCCTCCACTCGTTCCTGTACCCATTTCTTGCAATGAAAAAGTGAATTTTTTCACCCCTTAATGGAAAGTTGGGTGAAGTCTAAGAGATTTGCAGTAACTCCGGATTCAGCATTCAATTTCAACTCCCTCTGTTTACCCAGTGGTGGATTCTAGTTGTGAGTCTGTCAAAGGTCAACATAGCAGACTGAAAGAAAGTCTGTAGAAGAGTGAAAAAAGAGAGCTCTATTATAAATAGATGTCATCAATCAGGGGAATGTCCTTCATTTGGCATGCCTCTGTCCTGGAGGGAGAAATGCATATTCAGTCTTGAACAATGAGTGTCAGTCACACTGCTTTCACCAGACACATGACAGCTGTGCACAGTGGCTGGTTACACATTCGGAGAATAGGAGCTGCATGCAAGTGGGTGAAAGCCCAATCATGGTACAAGGGAACTGAATAAGCAGCAAGCTGGTGTCCTCCCCAGAGGAATATTGATGGACTTCCCTGTGCTGTCTAGACTAGCATCAGCACTGCTGTTTAAGACAACAGTAAAGACGCATCTGTGTGTATGTGTGTATATATATCATTGCTACCACGTGCAACATGGCTGACGCATACCATCCTACAGCACACCGAAGGAGGGCGTCAGTCTCTTTGCCCATAGGCTCTCTCTCTCCTGATTCCCACAACTGGAAGGGCCAGAGTGTTGTTGGTGTGTCACTGATGCAGCTGCTCCCATTTGGATCACAATGTTCCACCAGTGAACAGTGAAGTGTTTAGTCTCCTCCTTCACTTTAAGCCTTTACAAAGTCATGTTGTATAAACACCTGCTCTGACTTTACTAAGTACTAATAAGGACTCAGTGACGCCTGCACTGAATGAAAGGAAGGACTAGAAAAAAATACTCCCGCTAGTGGCAACACAAGATTTTTATTTCTGGATTTTCTTCTGTAAGATATGGAGCAGTAAAAGGTGGGATTGTGTTTATAGGTGTGATTGTATCAGCTCAGTGTTAGCACTGCCTGGATTGCTCTGTATTGAGTTTTTTCATTTGCTGTTCGTTAATGTGATTTGACCAACAGGTCCTGCTTAGTGGCAGGGTGTGTGGAGAGGAGAGATGTGGTGGCTGTTTTTGCTGGCTCCGTTAATAAGGGTTGGGGAAGACAGTGTGTCAGTATTTCTTTTTAATCGTGTTTGAAAAGTCCATCCCCTAGAGGTAAGGCAGGTTTTGTTTTCCCAATGACTCTTGTCTTTTTTACTGTCCTCCAGAAGAATGCAGAGTTGAAGCACTTAGGGCCAAACCCGAGTGCCTGTACTAAAAAAGCTTCTGGTTATGAAAAACCACAAAGGGAATGTTTGCACCATAGTCTGTAATTGTCAGTTTCATTACACTAACAACCAATGGTATATCCAAGTCGGTCATGACAAGACGAAATGAAGAGAATGTGGACAAACCCTTTAGTCTAATGATAGTCTAAACACCAAAATAAATGTTCAACTGGTTAAACAAAATAAGACCAACCATTGTTGAAATGCCAAATCTCAAACAAAATAAAAACCCTTTCAGGTCTACACAAGGAACAGCTATACGACCTATACAATAACTACTTACATTTGACTTACAAATAGGTCACATTGAATGGAATTAGCATCCATCTGGAAGCTTATGGGCTGAGCAGACACACAGTGCTAGATGTAGAGCTGGAGTGGAGGAGATGGAGAAGTCAGGCGAACAAACATGCATGGACCTGAAGCAGAAAACACAACCTGACGGGCACAAGATGCTCTGTCAATATGTGTTGTGACATGCAGGCTGTTGTGGAGGGACAGGAAAAAGGCAGGAATCTTTAAAGTATGGGATGGTGAGGAAAGGTGTAAAAATTGAGTCTGACCTTTGAAATTGTGCTCAAGTGCTCCCAAACTCCATTCATTTCTCTCATCTGCAGCCAAACTTGGTTAAATCTAAGCCCAACATTGCAAAGTAATTTTTCACCATTAAGTGAGGGTAAGAGTATTTTAACATTTTCAAACAATCCTGACCTAAAGCAGTGCAATTAAATGGAAAATTCAGTGCATGCGTACCTAACTATGTTTTAGGCAGGTCCCAGTGGGTTTTGGGTTTAAATGTCAAGCTCTAACAAAAATCTGTAAAGATGAAGAAGAGGAAATGGAGTTAAGAGGAAGCCAGTGAACAGAATAAAGCAATACGTAGTGGAGCAGGGAGCTGAGACCAGGATAGCAGCACACCCACAAAGATGCACTCAAGCAGGAGCACTGCACAAAAACACCCATCTCAACTTGTCAATTATTAATTTCATAGTCTGCTTTAACATTTATTCATGCCAGTCGTTGGTCCGTCACAGGGCCAATACACACAGACCGAAGCACACGGCTGTGGGCAATTCTGAGTTTTCATTTCATCTCACATGCACATCTTTTGGGGTGTTGAGGGGTGTTGCAAATGGAAGAGGGTGAAGTAGCTGCAGAAAGGAGTCTGCATCTGCAACATTGTCTTAAAATGCATTAATGAAAGGACATGGTTGTTTCAGACATCTTTGGTATGCTTTATGTGAGATTTTCTTTAAAATAAGTGACATTTAAAAATCTATGGGATGGTGCTTTATTTCAAAAGGAAGACTTTTTCTGGAACAAATGTCTTGGAAATTATCTCACAATCAACTGTCGCTTGCAGTTGCCAGACATTTTTTTTCTCTCAACTTGGAAAAAATGTAATTTTAAGGCTGAGCAGAGGATAAATAAATATATCACTTGTTACTGCTGACGTGTTCTCAGTGTGGAGATTTAAGGTCACAGAGCAAAGGAGCTAAGGGTTGAAGACAAGAGAAAAGAGGTAATGTAGCAGAGAGCAATGAATCGGTGGGAGCTGTGTGTTACTGCTGTTTATAGAACTCCTTCTCTGTATTAGTCAGGACTCGAGCCCCTCGGGGAACACTCTTCATCTCCCCCTTTGTCTTTGTGTCTGCAGCTGCCATTTTTCTTCCGATTACCACCTCCCTGGTTTCCACTTTTCCTACCACACTGCTTTTTTATTTTTCCTCCATCTTTCTTTATGATTTTTATGCTGTTCTTTCTGTCTGGGCGCTACTGTTTACTCTTCCCTCTTCCTCTTCCTCTCTGCTGCCTAGATCTCTTCTGCCACTGCTCTCCGCGCCATATTTTCTCCTCCCCGATCATTGCTTTATCATACAAGCCTTGGCCTCAGAGAGGGCACTTTGACTTGTCATGCAGGGATGAGGCTATGTATGCCCTGAGCCAGGGTATAATGGGAGTTAACTGCTGACCGTAAATTCTGCCACAGAAGAAGAGTGAGGTAGGGAGTGTTCAGGGGAGGGGTGCACTGCATATTGTATTGGAAACATAACTTATTGCACAAGAGGCCTCTGATGCCCCTGTTCTCATCAATCTTGACTTTTACTGGGAGATTGCTGTAGGAGATCAGGACAGTTTTTCTCTTCTTTCCTCTATGGCTGGTGTCCCCTAACAACTGGCTTCTACCTCAGACACATTTCATTTTAGTCTGCACTCACTGTGGCGTCACTCCTGATTTTTTTTTTTTTTTTTTTTTTTCCCCCCCATTTATTTTCCCGACAGACCTGTCACCTGTGTTCATACTTTGAGCTATTTTAGTGTGATTTTGTTTCTGTGGTTCACACAGCTATGCATCCACATTTACCCTTGAATTGTCTATGGGTGTATTAAATGGAATGTTTAGAAGATCTTTTTTCCTTTTTTATGTCGCTGTCGTTGTGGACTGCAGCCAAATTACATAGAATTGTAATCACAGTGTGAGTCTGACCACTTCCAAGTCTTGTTTCAAAGGTCTGATTGTAATCTGTGCTAAATCCATATTCAGTGGATTCTGGCGTACCAAGTTATGTGTCATCGCATATTGAGATGATAAAAATCAAACAGTTTGGCATAAAGTAACAGTAGCTGCTCTCTTCATGTCCCCTTTATTCCCCCTCCTCTCTCTCCCTCTCTGGCCAATGATTTTCCTCTATAATCCCCCACTTTTGCTCCTCTTTTTTCTCTTGTGCGTTCAGTCACTCATTAGGCCACTTTAGTGACTGAATGAAGGTTGGCACTCTCTGTATGGGGTCACTGCAGGCCCCTCCACCCTCCCTCATCCCCACCTCCTCTCTAGCTTGTCCCTGGCACCTCATGTCGTGAAAGGTCGGCCATCATTGGGACTCATTATGAGGATCAGAAAGTGGAACAGACAGGCAGTGTGTGTTTGTGTGTGTGTGGGTCCATGCAGCAATATAATTCAAGGCTGATGGATAATACAGTCCTTGAGCTTCCCCTTTTCAGTTTCTCACAAATAATGACAGTCACGGCCTTTTGCAAAGGATTGTACTTCTCGACACTGATGTGCATAAAGTATATGATCAATTTGTAATGATGGTTAGCTGCACTATTTTTCTACAACCCTCTCATCCCAAACTAAATGTTCACACATTGCTTGAGGCATGATGCATCCAGCTGCTTGAGTTGCATTGACTCTTGCGCTTTTCCCTTCTATCTGAAACACACACACAGTCATACTGTTGCAGAGCCAGTTCATCACCCTCACTGACACATGAATTTACAATGCTGTCCTTGACCACTTCTGAGCCCTGAGATCCACCTTCACTAGTCAGGAGACAGATTGGTTTGGCAGAGGGGGGGAGGGGCTCCCACCCAGGCCCACATTTTTATTTGGACATAAAAAGTTAGAAAAAAGGAATGATTGGTGTGTTTTTACTGCTAATCACATGCCCATTCATCCAAATTAAGCTTGTTTCCATAAACCACCAGCACAAGCAAGCACCCCCACATCACCGGGCCAGTGAGGTGTAAATTTGCCGTTGTGTGTCTGTGTCACTGTAGGAGTGTGAATGCGTGTGCATGCGTATCCTGCTGTCAGCGAATTCACCACAGAGATAACCTTGAAGGAGAAGCTGTGTGCTTAGCTCTGATACTGAATGCCAAGCTGCAGTGGGCTCAGCAGCTGTGTGGCTACAACTTCTGTGAGACCTTTAGCCATTTCTGCAAGACTTAATCCCAAAGTTGCGATGAGGTGGGCTGCCTTCAGTGCTCAAGTGGAAGCACCTCAGAGTTGGTGCTCTGATGAAAGTGTGCTGCTCAGTGAATACACAACCTTTTTGAAAAGTGCTGACAAATATTTGATTTTTTTCTACTCTGTGGTAATCCTCTTCAAATGACATCATGTCTCCACTAGAATTACACTGGCAGGCTGATTTTGATTTCTTATCTGCGTGACAAATTAACATGTTAAGTGGCTCCAGGGCAAAAAATTGTTGTGCTCCTACTGAGCCCCAATTGACAGTTTTTTATGCCGTGTGTGTTGCCTGTTGTTTCTAAGGACCCATTAAGTTAACTGGTACACCTTTACTGGGATAACATTTAATTTGTATCAATTGTGATCATTTGATTAAACACAATTTAGGAATATGCATCGTGTGAAAAATATATGAAGTGAAATAATAATGCTCCTAAAACTAGATTTCAAAGCTGGGTCTTCTAGAAATCATTTAACAAAACCTAATTTGGAATTCCTGTATCAGCTTGGCTCTTATTTCCGTATGTCAAACATACCGGTTAAAGATGGACATGGGCCATACAGATTTCCCTGAAATCAAAGCTGTAACCCACACCACCAAGTTCTGCAGTAGACTGAATAAGATATATTCCTTTCTTTCCACTTTATATACTATCTATATATTCATTGTGCCAGACATGTAATTCTATAATTCACTTCATTTTGTTTCAATTTCTGTTGTTTTTCCTAAAAACATTAACACCGAAGAATATCAGAATCAGGCTGCTATGTCGAATATGTTGTTGTAGATGCTGAGCTTTTCCTGAGGCTGTGAAACACCCCAAAATCTGAGGACACGACCTCTGTATACTCTGTGTTAGCTACAGGCTTTTCTATGTCTGTATTAAAAGTCAGTGCAGTTACTTTGGGCTTCATGGCCTTTACTCCCCCAGTTCGCCATCTATCTGTTATCTTCTTTTTCCCAACGCCTGTCCCTGCTCCAGGCTTTCTCTCTGCCATTTAGCCTAAGTTAATGGACTCCTGCACATTCAGCTTAGAAATGTTGTGAAGTAAACAGCAGCTCATGAAATATTCATCTCTCCTGTATGTATGTATGTGAGTGTGTATGTCTGTGCTGTCAGCCATGCACTATCAAGGCTGGTGACACACCCACTCACAGACACACACATGCATATAAAACACTGGGGCGCCCCAAAAAGCGTGTCTCTGCATCTCGGCTCAGAGCCAAGAAGAGAAAGGGAGCACTGAGAGTGAGAGCACTCTGCTGCTGAGTGAGTCAGATGTTTGCTGATATTCACATTGATGGAAAAAAAAATCATGGACTCATACTCAAATTTTAATCATAATGTTTTTGTTGTAAATAGCAAGAAATAGAGGAGTACACATTCCAGCTGCTGGTACTGTTTTCCTCTCTTCCTGTCCCTTTTTGGAAAAAATACACTACAGTTAGTTTTTATGTGCCATCCCCTGATTCTTTCTTTCTTTTTTTTGTCATTTGCTGGATCTTCCAAATGTTTTCAGTTTTGCTACTTTTATTTTAAATGTGTCAACCTTGTGTTCCCAACGCCAGTGTGATCTTTCCCATGTGAACTACATTAGTGACTGGAAGGTTGCTGGATTGAACGTCCAGACCAGCTGAGATAATAACCAGAAAAGCTGCTCAGTGCCCATTTGTTGGGGACTGTGGCTGCACCAGGCAGCTCTCAGGTGGAAATGAGTGTAGCTTTATGGCTATAAAGATGACAGAGGTTTCACAAGAACAGCTTGCTCAGCAAAACATGCCTAGATATATAATGGTTAAAAATTGCCTGCAGAGTTGGGAGTTGATGTTTCTCTTGCTGCATTTTTCCATAGCAAAGAGTAAAGACACCTGCAAGCTTCCCCCTGCATTGTGCTCCTAAAGCTTTAAATACTGTAGCGATATGCCCACTGATAAAGGACCTCTGCTGGCCTTAGTCACGTTGAAGATGCAGCAGCAGGACTGAAAGCAGGTCATCTCGGCTGACCCCTTGGGCTCCTGCATGCTGCTGCAATACAGGGGCATTTTGTGACAGTGGTGACAGCTCTCCCTGCAGTGCCACATGTACCAGGCCAGCTCTTACCGTCCAAACAGCCCCCTTGGTTGCTGTGACAGCAAGGTGAAGGGCATTGTGGGAGAGTGATGATGGTTTAAAACAGAAGGTTGAGAGGAATATTTTGAGAGCGAGTGTCTGTGTGGTGCAGAGAATAGGTTCCATTTATGAACAGCACAGATCCACTTATTCTTTTTACTTATCAAATAGGACTGCACATTCAAAAGGAAGCACTGACATATTCATTTTGCCTTTAGTAACTGAGACCTTGCAATCATGTTTCCCCTTTGAGGATGAAGGAGGAAGGGGATTGGTGGAATAAAGTGAGGAAAAAATAGGCACTGCATGGGCAACCTCTGAAATCCCACTGTCAGCATATCTGTCATACAGTCCAGCTTTATTTATTTATTTAATTGACACTATCATCATTTTCATTATTTATGTAGCCTCCTCTTTGAGGCAAGTTGAGGGTAGATATGAGAGCCTTGAGAAACTACAAACATTTTCACATTTGACCATATCTCTAGATTGTTACACTTCAAGAACTTCATCAGTAGAATAAATTGTATCATTGCCTTTTAATCAGGCCCCATTTTGCTGAGAAAGGACTCTTAGTTCTATTAGTTATAAAACAGTGATCTGAAACTGTCAAACACGGGACCGCGAGTGTGTTTCTCCTCTCCTTTGCCTCTTCCTTTCAGTCTAGGCTCAGCTGAAAGGCATCTTGGAAGGGAATCATAAAACCTTCACTCATTTCCTGAAGACGTTGTCTGGTTTGATGATTTTCATGATGAGCAGTTAATAAAGATGATTTTAATTAGAAATGGAAATGATCAAGTACTCAGGTACTTCAGGTTTTGTGCCTTTTGAAGTAGAGTATTGTTCTTTATTAATAGCGGTTCAATTGCAAGCAGTTGACCCCTTGCTCAGTTATCTAAATAAAGTAAAGTGACCAGATTAGTTCACATTGTTCTACAACATAGACTCACATGCTAGGGTGAATTTGCATTTGCTGTTGTTGGAGCTAGACTCCACTGCCATTTCCAACAATCAAAGCTCATAGTGAAGACATTCAGATGTTTGTCAATGTGCTTGGTCTTTGATATCAGATTTTCCTTTTTCTTTTGTCTTTGTAATATGATGTTATATTTGTATTCTACATTTTTAAAGGGGCACTCTATTATTTTTGTATTGTGCTTCTATAAAATTGAGGGACTTTAAAAGACATTAAAAAAAGAACAGTCAAAATCAAGGTAGATGTTGAGATATCCTGCCTTTAAGTTCCTTTGTATGAGTAAAACTTGCTAGCTACTACAATTCCCATAATTCAACTCAACATATATATTTTTTTGTTTTAGAACTTGTCTTTTTAAAAGCCCTCGTCTTTTAAATTTCATGTTTCTAGTTTATAGCAGCTTTTCTGTCAGATGTCTTGCCAAACTCAAAATGGCTCTGACAACATCATCAGAAATAATCCTTCAGAACTAGAGGACGCTATGGAAATGCATTCATGGGCTAAGTAATTATCTTCATGAGGAGTAAACAAACCTTTATGTGAAATTGGTGGTGTGCTGTTACTACTAATGCGTTTGCAAATGCATTTACTGCATTTGTTGTAGTTTGGTGCATATCAGCATTTTTAGCTTTTACTTCTGCTATTGTGACCCTATGAGAAGCTATTGACCCAGGTAAGACATTAATTGCAAGGACTCCATAGTAATTTCCATTGTTTTTATATTATTATATATATTATATATATTCCTAGCTTATTTGACTTTTAGTTATGAGCAAAACAAGTAGTCAGAAGTGCTATCTTAAAACTTTCACATCTTTTCCAGCAGCAGTTGCTTGCCTCATCCAGCAGTTTTATATTTATCAGTTTTAGCCTACTGAACACAAACCTCATTATGGCTTCTCAAACACAGTGACAAGGGAATTTCGCAGTCTGCCTTTTAGTAAAGTCCCAGTCCTGCATTAGCTGGTGGAGTGCCACCCTCTCACAGCTCTTATTTTCCATAATAAAACACAGCTCAGCACATCCTTGTGCTGCATGCATAAAGAGGAGCCAGCCTTGTGTCAGCCCAGGTTAGTCATAACAGGAGCACCAGAAAGGAAGGAATGTCTTCTCAGATTCCAATAATCCCATATCATCCATTAGAAAATGAAGGAGAATAGTTTGCACCTTGTTGTTTCAGTGATCTCAGCTGCTGCATTCTGGGTAGTTTGCACCAGTGAAGCATGAACAGTCTCTATAGTGTTACGTCATGGCACCATTTATATCTTACATATCAACTGTCCTCTCATGGTAAACATGAGCAGCAACTGGTAACCTACTTATGTACTGCCAGTAGGAGCTCTTTCCTGTCTTGAACACTCACAGACAGAAACACTGCAATGTGTCAATCAACCCCACCCCTCCACCATCACACACAAGAAGTCTAAGATATTTGGTACACACTCAGAGATTATTGCACACTCAAACACACACACACACAATTGGTTGTTGTGCTCATGCACACCTGCCAGTCTTTACTCCATCACATGATGAGTCTCAGTTGCATGGCAGAGCTTTGTTGTGGAGCTGACAGTGAAGGTTGCTTCATAAACCCAGCACGTGTCCATCTCCGTCTCTCCCGCTGGTTTGGGACGAAGGAAAGTGATGAAAGATATTTTGTTCACTGTTCCATTGAACTCATCACATCACAGTCCCTGTATTACACCGTCATGGAGGCTTTAGGGACTGTAGTGGGCACTTGGGAAGGAGGAAAATGCACAGGGAGAATTTTGTGGGATTGAGTCGTCTCCAGACAAATCCATTAAATTTTGGGCTTGGTTGTGCTTTAACTAAGAGTGAGGGAGACAGTTGGTAAGTGGGTTGTGGGAGGCTGTAAATGCAAATGTGATGTATTCTTGTTTATATAGTGGCTCCAGTGTGTGAGTGCGAGCTGTTCAGAGACTGGAGTACGTGAGTACTAGAGTTTGTATGTAATGTGCAAGCAGGCAGGACATAGAAAGTGGAACATCTCTGGCAGCCTCAACAGCAATGCAGCATAGCTCAGGGACTCCACATCACAATGTAAATGCAAATTGCAGTGTCATGCTGATCAATCCTGTAGGCTGCTGAGACAGAGTTATGTTGGGACCAGTCAGCAGTGTCTGTCGATCTCTCCGCCCTGTTGTGTACTCTGTTTCTGCATGTCCAGATGGGTTGCTAGCCTATCATTTTAATGGTTTTAATTTGATTCTCTTGGATTAACCACCAAGACAGTATTTGCAAGACAAAAATTTGTGTCACTGACTCCTTCCTCTTTCTTTGCTTCTTCAGGATGCATCACTAGTGTCCCGTTGGACTGGAACAGCAAGAGGCTGTTGGACAAACTGGAGCTGGCTCAAGGAGAGAAGACGCCAATCGGGCCATCAAAACACAGATTTCCAAGCATGCTAGCCATGCTTTAGCACACACAGGAAAGTCTGCCTGATCTCTGGAAAAACCTGCTGTCTTCTCTTAAACATCCCTGAGCCACAAACCAAGAAATCTCCCTTTCATCTGTCATTTACTGTCCATCCCTGCAAAGATGGCGATGCCAAGGTTGGCACTGTGGCACTTGTGGTGACAGAGCACAGAGTGTGTGCACACATCCGGCAAGCAGGCCGGTGGGTCGGTGGCTGTACAGGCACACCAAGAAGCATTTTTGGGTTGGCGTGGGTTAACCATGCGGCCCTGGGCAGGTTCATGGCGTTGGATTACCCTGGTCCTGTTGGCCTGGGGCACGCTTCTCTTCTACATCGGTGGTCACTTAGTGAGGGACAGTGAGCACCCGGAGCGGTCCAGCCGGGAGCTGTCAAAGATCCTGGCCAAACTTGAGCGGCTCAAGCAGCAGAATGAAGACCTGCGGCGAATGGCCGAATCGCTAAGGTAACACCAAGCTCAGTGTTTTTAAAATGTGTTGCTTGGGTATAACAGGTGTCGTGCATGTGTCATGCACTCTGGTTTCTGTTTGTGTGTGCACATGTGAAGCATCTCTGTGTGGACAAGCCCTTACCTGGCTTTGTGAAACCTGATTAACATATTCTACTTGGAACACTGTGAGTACAACCAACTTGATTTACACTGTAGCAAGTCAGTAAAGCACATAATGATTTACCATGAATATATTGATGATCTACACTGTCTGAGACTGATAATACAGCTGCAAAACTGCATTGTTGTTTACCTTTTTACACAGATGGTGCTTAGATAGTTTTGTCAAATCCAGCAGAGTGGGTCAGTCACTTACAATGAATTTTTGAATGCTTTGGGAAAATGCATCAGTTCCCATCAGAGTTTTACAAAACATAGTTGCAAATTGAAGAAACAAATGTAAATGTCTCCTTTTCCATTCAGAGTACTTGTGTTTTTGAAAAGTCCAACGGTAAACTACAGGCTGTAGCTCGCTGGTGGTCCAATCACAGTAATTTCAGAAAAGTCGATGCAGCTATGAGATGATTGCTTTTTTTAGTTTTGTTTTTATGAAAATTTAATCAGCATCTGATTAAATCGGCATCTTGCCTGTGACATACAGTTAAATAAATGTTGCTGTGATGTTTCATCAGAAGCTGATCAGTGGTGTTGGAGATGCTGTGTGTGACAGACAGATTAATGGACTGTCACACACTTCACCAGATTTTATTGTGTTATTCTGGCAACAAATAGGATATTGTACGAGCCCAGTAACCACTCAGCGTGTTTCACACATTCAAGCTATGTGTAATAGAAAGACAGATGGTTCTGCTCTTATCTCTACACACTGACAGTGTTTTTCTATACACATAAACACTAGGTCTGTCCATGGATGTGTGTGGCTGTGAGCGTGCATGCATGTGCAGTACTGCAGTACCATGTCCTTGTGTGCACCATATTAACCGAGAACTCAGCGCTGCCATTGCTGCACCTCTATGATTTTCGGATTCACTTTGATGCACAGCCCTCATCGGCGTACACAAACTTAAAAAAACACATGCACACGTCGCTTCAGACAGCTGGTCCCTGATTAAATCCCTTGCTTTTGTAATTATTCAAAATTGGCTCAAAAACAAAGGTGGAATTCATGGCATAGAAAACAAACACAGCTTTCAGTCGATCAGTGTCCAGATGGGTCCCTGACACACTGCATGCTTGTTGCTTGTTATTGAGTTCGGTTGTTGATCTGGGACCGAAGCCTCCACAGTTGTTTACTGGGGCAGTGCTACAAGTCCCTTTAAGCTTCAGCTAAGTATCCGGCACAGCAAGCCAAAAGCAGGCAACTGGCTCGCTGAGGTTAAGCTTTATGAGCTATCGACAGAGACAGGGGTTGGTTTGTCCTCTGTTCAGTTTCATACCTCTGTGTGCATGTGTAGTCAGATACAGGCCCAGGAGAGAGCTCCAACGCTGCCTCATCCTGTAGTGTCTCTTATCCTTATATTAGTCCTAATAGAGGCAGAGAGGTTTTTAGTGAGCTGCCCATCATTCCTGCCACAGCCCTCCCTTCTGTTATCACCTTCTCCTGTTCCTCATTTCACTCCTTCTTTACTTCCCTCCCTCCTCTGCCTCACTACCAAATTGCTGACAAAGGCATGGCGGCAAGCCAAACTCCAGCCAGCAGGTTGACACAGACTGACTGACTATGTAACAACTCGCTAGCTCACAGATTGACTAGCTCGACACATGCCTAACCCAATTCACTGTTGTACATGTTGTGCAGATTTAGATTGAGAACACAAATGAATGTTGTACAAGAAGCAGAACCAATTCTTTGCCAGCACCCCACTGACAACAGATAATAAAGAAGGATTCATCCAGGGGGCCTAACCTTCACATTAGTGCATTCATTTTTTTATGAGTGGCCTCAGAGATATTTAAATCCATAAAAGCAACATTATTACACCTTTGTGCTGAGTTATTAAACAATAGAAACCCACTGCATTGAAATTGATTTATAGTTCAGACTGGGATTTAACTTGGTTAGCATCATTGCACCACTGCAGGACTAGATGGATGTGTAATGCATTATTGTGCAGTGTTACAGATTTATTATATATCTGAAGGAATCTTATTTACCTTGTCTGCTTTACAATAGAGAATGATGCTGTCATGCTGAAGCAGTTTCTGTGTAGCATCACTGTGTCGATGCTCAATTATTTTGTCCGCTCAGTGGATTCTTCTACTGATCATATTTTACTTATTTTGCTGAACTCGCCATAATTTTTAGAATGAAGTTGTCATGTGAAATGAATCAAGCTTTCACTCAGTGCTAAGATTTAAATTAGTATCATCTGGCTGGGCAGCAGATTCAGTCCAGTGCTCCAGTTATTCAGGCCATTCCTGAGTGATTTGAGTGACAGGCAACATGCCAACCTACCAATCACCCAGCAGCATTAATGAGAGGTGAGCACGAGGTCGAGTTGCTCAGTGTGTCTGGCTCCGCCCTCCACGCAGCTGTCAGTCACCTCAGGTACGAAGCCGCAAGTCCTGCAGAGACAATGACATGCTTCAGCCTGATGGTGTGACATCGCAGGGAGCAAGGGGTGAGAGTGACAGCTGGGCTGAGCGATGAGGACCTGATCGATCCCACAGGCGTGCCAATGGAGGGATGGAGGGTGGGAGGGGACGATGCAGAGGAGGTGAGGTGGGGCACGGGGGTGTGATGGATGACGTGAGGACTGTACTAAGTAAAGAGCAGCACGGAGGAAATGGGAATTGAGGGCTGAGGAAATAGGAAAACCATAGTTATTGCACTAATTTACTTTATGTTTTTTCAGGTTATCTCAGATGTTTGGGACTGCATGCTACCTTCCAAAACTATCCATCCATCCATCCATTATCTATACCCACTTACTCCTTAACCAGGGTCACGGGGATCTGCTGGAGTCTATCCCAGCTCTCTTTCGGGTGGAAGGCAGGGGTACACCCTGGACAGGTCACCAGTCCAAAACTTTCCAAAAGGATAAATAGCCCTGTAGCACACTTTTCTTTGACCAATAAATTGCTTACCTCAGTTTCGGTTTAGAGTCAGTGCTCTAAGTCTCAACCATCAAATACATCTGCAAGGTAAAGCAGATGCAAACAATTATTTGCACATAGATGTACTGTACACCCCAGAAACAAATTGTTCTTCTATGCTTCAGTGGAATTGTCTTTTAATGGCACAGGCCATTGACCATTGGACCTCATTTACTCTCCTCCTCCCTCATATGTGCCCTTTTTGTGTTTTCCCTTTTCTTTTCAGCTATGTTGGTAAACTCTTGTCTGTACATGGTATTGCTGATTTGTTTGGGTCACTGCATGTATATGCAAAGTGTAAAAACAGACATACAGTTTGATGTGATGACGCCATTGTTTCTCATGGAGACTGTTAAAGGATGCATTTATCATGTCATGGTTTTAACCCAGCATGGCCCCACCAAACAATGCTGCCACTTCCAGACCTGAACTCCCATCAATCTGGCCGTCTTTCAGCCCTGGTTTACTAACACAGATGCTGACCCTATTGTGGGAGCTGTCTGTGGTCAGGACGTCTCTGTCCAGTAGAGCACAGAGCAGATTTGGCTCGCTCTAGATCTACTGAGGCGTTAAAGCAATTAAGGCAAGAATGCACCATTCCAAATCAGTTTACCTGGAATTACCATTGGAGTCAGTGGACATAACAGAGACACAGCAAAGGAAGGTGACAGAGAAAAGATTAGCCGATTTTACACAATCCAGAAGTCTTTGCACAAACACAGGAAAGTGTGTGTATATCACACACACACGCACACGCGGTATAACACAATATACAGGGACTGCATTGTTCTTATTGTCTGTAGAAACTGAATATATCGGGCTATATTTAGTGTTTGCTTGCCTTTTTCCACTGCTAAATTCCTGTGGTTTATTAGGTTGGCTTATTGGAGTCAAGTGGTTTGTATCATACAGTGAATTCCCAGAGAGTCCTCCAGAGAGGCTGGAACATGTCATTCATGTCTTTGACACACAGTGTAGTGCTGTAAACACATGCGCATGCATAGGAGCATACAAATTATAAGAACAGTAAATTAGAGCACCAAATAGAGTTCATGTCGCTGCCCTTCACCTACACCTCCCAGTACCATACACCTCCCCATCTATATGTGTCACTTTGCAGATCATAGGTTTTCACCCAGAGTAAATATTACCACAGAAATATTTATGCACTGCAGTGTCACCCAGGCTGCCACCTTTCAGATTTCCCTGCCCAGCCCTGATCACCCTGTGACTGTGTGGTTATTGGCTGCAGGGGAGGAAGCCAATGAAGCAACAACTGTGACAGCATTTCACAGGAAACACCTGCTTTCCAGCTCACTGCTTAGTGTCAATGGAGCCCATCACCCTCTTCTTTCACAGCTTGTCTTTCTCTCCACTGTATCTTCCCCCACCATTTCTCTCCCCCTCCCCCGAGTCAGTGTTTTTCTCATCTGTTAGCTCTCCTGTATCGTTTGATTAAGACGCTGTGGAATCCAGCTGCCTTGTCTTGTTTCCGCTTCAGGTCCTCTAGAGATACCATCAGGGATCGTTTGTGTATTTGTGTACAGTGTTTGCCTGCTTCTTGTTTGTGTGTCTGTGGGTTTTGATGCTGCTGAGTGTTTGGGTATATTTTACATCTACCTGTCTTGGTTTTGGATGCTTGTTTGGATGTTTTCTCTGCAATGGCACTGTATCTTAGCGGTTTCTGTCTCTTTGGAACAGGTTAGCTGACCTCTGTACCACGTCTCCTCATTAGCCTGTGCTCTTCTGACCTATTTCTTCTCCAGGTTGAAAGAGATTTTGGCTCTATGCTTAAAACCCCTAGGAAACGATCCTGCTGCCTATAATATGGTGTTACTAGCAACTTAGGACATGGGAGACTTTTTTTGAATATTGTTTAACCAGACCTGGATATCAGAATAGATCCTGGAGTTGGTGCCATGAAAGGAAATACACCTGGATCTTGTTTCAAAAGCTTTGTATCCTTTGTAGCTAAATGGACACGCCATGGATTTTAGAGAAAAGAAATGTGAATTTATGGAAGGTACTTGTCCCGTCATGAGATTACATAATGTAGCAGTTAAAATATCCTCCCTTTTCTCCTCAATATTTCCATGGCTTTGAAACACAAAGCTCAGTTAGTGCTCAGTGAAGTGGGAGGCCAGGGCTTCCAAGGGACTGGGCTTGAACAGAGACAAGGGAGCTGTGCAGCAGAAAGGGCTGTTTTCAGCTTTATAAGTCTCATCTTTATGCCTGCTAGCGACTGATGTTCCTCACTCAGGGAGCAAATTGAGTTTGCATGCCTTGATGACTCATTAACATGGCCTTTGCAGTACTTCACCATTGCCCCTGTGCATTCAAACATATTTCATTTTTATTAGTTTTATGTAGAGGAATTGATTTGGTATAATGTCAGTGGCAGTTATTTTCTCCTTGGCTGATTTGAACTCTGTGTTCTGAGCATGTCACTGTGCTCATTGGGATTTCACTACATGCATATCGTAGTTAATCATAGTTCATCGATGTGGTGCTGAGAAAATGGTTATTCGTGTTTTTTTAAAATCTCTTTATTGGGTAGCCATAATTGACAAAACACTGAAAACAGAGAGTTTAAAAGGTTATCTTATATACACTTGAAAATAGATCATTACATTAATGCGCAGTATATTTAGGGCACTATAAAACTGCCCAAACAGAATTTCAGCTATATTGTACAATTAGACTTTCCTAGATTTTCAGTCTGGCTACTGATAATTGGTGAACAAATTATATATAATCTGTTTACTAGGGTTGAATAGCTGTGATGTAGCTCTACTTTTATAATCAGTAAATTAGTGTTCATTTGTTTAAATGTTAGCCCATGTAAGCATTATCCTACAAACCCACCAGCTGTAAATTTGCCATTCACCGAGCCATTAACTGGAGTGAAAAGTGAATAAAAAATAATGATGTATAAAGAAATCAAATAATCACATTTCACCATGATTTGACACGCAGTACATAGACTCTTCAGTGGATGTTGTGAGAGGATATATTGCTTGGGTGTATTGTACAGAAGTAGATGGGCTAGACCCTAACAAACATAGATGAAGACTCAGAACTCTGTAAATAATCTTGAGCTCAAAATAAATAAACCGGGACAGGCTCCAGTGCAGAGTTTTAGAAAATGAAATAGACTTTTCTGGGGTGAACACTGAAGATGCCAGCTCCTTTTTCACTGCAACTTTTTACTCTGGAAACATCCGTAAGAATCCAGCCACGCCAGTAAGATACATACTGATCTATTCAGTAAATGTTTAAATGATAAACATGAACTGTATCTTCAAAAACCTGCACCTCATTAACAACCATTAACATGACTGTAGGTGGTGCAGCTATAAAATGAAGTAGAGTTCTGCAGATGTGTGGCTTATAGTATTTTATCAACAGGTTTATTCAGAAGCTGCTGTTGCCTGATGTTCTAAAAGGAATTTTACAGTATTTGCAGAAAGGCCCCCATGCTTTTCCAAAAAATCATGTGCAAAGACTAATTGCAGTTGACTGATTGGTTGTTTACAACCAATCATGGTGTCCGTCTCAAGCTGATCCATCCATGGGGTTACTACACACGGAATGAATAAAGCAAAAACTATAGGATTGTTCTTATAACTGTTCTAGCATCTTTTACATTAAGTTAGTGCTGAACCAGTTGGTTAATGATAGCAGCAATTTATTAGAATGTTTATTTGTTTTAAGCAATTTAGCAATAATGGCCAACAGCTGTTGAACTGTTTGGTTCTTTGCTCAGTTTTATATCATTATCATTTTTTTTTTCAGGCTAAATAAGCAATTCAAAGATGTCAGCTGGAGTTTTAGAAAGTTATTATCTGCATGATTTGTCATTATTGTTTTTACTTAATTGAGCAATCAAAAATTGATAGCTTTGTTGATAATGAAAATAATAATTGTGTAGCTTTACACTATGTATGATTTTATTGTATTTTTAAATTTGTTTGTTTACTGGTATATAGTGTCATAATTTCAGCCAAATATCATTGCAAAGTAGGATATTCTTGTATCCTTTCTTTTAACCGTGTATACATGCTCTCACGCTCACCCATCACATCCTCTCTATGTGTCTTACTCTCTTGCAGGATACCAGAGGGTCAGGTAGAAGCAGGGTCTCTGGCTGCAGGGAGACTGCGTTCCCTGGAGGACCAGCTAACCAGAGCTAAACAGAAGATCCACAGCTTCCAGAAACTCACAGGAGATGGTAAGCAGGGTAGGGCCACCTAAAAGGTTGCAGGGAAGGATTTGGCACAGAGGTTGGAAATATGAAGGGGTGGTTTTGAATGTGTGGGGGTTGAATATACGTGATATGAAACCAGCCTTGTGAACTTCTGCCTGCAGTGAGAAGCTATAGTCTAGTCCAGTCTTAAACCTGCTGTAGCTGAGCAGTGATGATGATAGAGCCACGCCTCTAAGCAGTATTTAGAGGGGCATGAAAGCTGTCAGGTGAGTGAGAGAATGTGTGAATGAAGTGGAAACAGTGTGAATGCCCCAGTGGCAGAAAGGAAGAGAGAGAGGGGGGAGAGAAAAGATATAGAGAAAATAAAGAAGGACGTGAGCATAGAGGCCAGGACAGGGTCAGCCTTTCCATTTTGCCGCAGGGGAAGAAAATGCTAAAAATACCCTCTAGCTTTTTCCATCAAGGGAGGGAGTGAGGAGAGAGTCGAGTGTGTAAGATGGGAAGGTTAAAAAAGAGATTTACCCTATCCACCAAAACCTTCTTTTCCTGTTTGAGGCTGTCCTTCTTTTCCCTTGATTTGTTTTTTCTCTGCTAAGAAACCAGAGCATGCAGCTGCATTATCCATGTGTGTTACTGCACACTGTTTGGTTTGGGTGGGATATAGAGTTCCTCCTGTTGTTGGAACTGTGTGAGAAAACACATGAGAGGGTGCCATGAGGTGGAAAAACAGTGACCAGGTGCTTCTCTATGAAGTCAAAGCAACAACCAGGGATAAAGTATAAGCGAAGAACATTTTTAATGGTTAAGCCATAAGTAATGTAAACATTCATGAAGAGCTCTTGGCTTTCCTCCTTTTTCCTTTTGTTGCTCTCTATGGAGGTGCATTGAAATTTGTGTCATCAATTTATTGTTTTAAATGAAACATGTGCAAATGACACACCAGCTGAGTGTCTGTTTTGTTTTGTTGTGAGTTGTTCTCTCTTCCCCCCGCTGCAGGCCCCGGGCCAAATCAAGAGGAGCTGCGGAGGAGGGTGGAGAATGGCGTTAAGGAGTTCTGGTACTTTGTTCGCAGTGAGGTGAAGAAATTGGCCAGCGCTGAGCCAAATGAGAAGCAGAAATATGCTGACACACTCCTGCAGGACCTTGGACACCAGGAGAGGTGGGCAAATATTTACTGGAAAACATGAAAAGAAGTAACAAGTAGAAATGTCAAAATATTCCAGTAGGATTTGTTGGAAGCCAGTAAATCCATGGCCAAGCTGATGGTGAAGTCAGTGGGAAAATGTGATGTATGAAGTTTGGGGCATTGGCTTAGTGTGAATAGCACTGTCATCTAACAGCAGGTGTGTTTTTCCTGGGCTCAGTGAGCAGAGCAAGACACAACTCATTAAATGTGGATCAGTTCTAGAAAATACTCAGCATGACCAGAATATATTCCAGAAAATAATGGATCACTGAACCCCACATAAACCACAGTGTTCTTTTTTACATTCTTTATGCAGAGTAAACAAGTGAGATATAAGGTGTTAATTAGCTGACTTTAGAGATGCTGGTAGGTGGATCTTGTTAACTGTGGACAGAGTGAGGCTAGTTGGTTTTTCTTTTTCTAAAGTTTTCCTCCGTAACTGTGTGAATATTTTTAAAGAATTCATGTTTGTGTCATGCTCTGAGTGTTCAGTGTTAAACCTGATGTTCAGACTTAGACACCATTATGTGGAGTTCTGTCCTAATTCATATTTCAAACCAACTACACCACACATATATAATAGAAACCTCTGCCTCCTCCTCATGTTGTTAAATAAAACCAAAACTTATTACAACATTTTGCCTCCATCAGCCCTGTCAGTTTGACAGCTGTACTTTCTGGCATCATTTGCATGCTGGGATAGGCTCTGGCCTCCCATGATGCTCATCTGAATAACCAGTATGAAACATTTTTAAATATAGAGTTTAAGTGTTGATTTAATTAATCCAACCAATTTGCAGAGAGTTATTCAAAAATCCAAAATGTTGAGACTGTTCTGTGTTAAAATTAGCTCGGAATCCTTGTAAGTGTATTTCAATTTTTCCTTCTTTTTTGTTTTCGAGCACTGCTTACTAATTTCAGAAGTTGAAACTAGGACATTTACTACAGTATGACAAGGCCTGACAGCAGCATTTACAGTGGTGTGTGAAAAACAAAGGGTAAAGATCATAGACACACCCTCTTTGTCATCTGGATAGAAGGTTTCCACGCAGCTGAATGAAGAAAGACCTGGTGTAACTTAGCCAAGTGGTTCATTGTAATCCTGCTGAAGTGGCTTACAGGGCCCATTGTCTTAGTCATTGCTGTCTAAGCAGCTTTCCAAAGACTGATTCCTCATCCCATTCATACAGACATGCATATCTGCTCACAGACACACAAACAGTAGTCCAAGACTTTGTCATGCATTTACTTTCAACTAAGCCCCACAGATTTCTTAGTATCTGCCACAAGCAAAGAGTGCTGGAGCCAGCACAGACAGGGGCAGGGGTGAAAAGAGCAATGAAATGTTTGACTCAAAAAAATGCGCTGCTTCTTTAATTAAATTCTGCTTGGGAAGGGTGTAAGGTCCTCATCACAAAAATAAAGTAAAATAAAAATGTAGCATATTAAAAAATGTATGCACATACTTAGCTGCTCTGCCAAAGAAAATGATAACTGCATTAATGAAGAGCTTTCAGTTTCACAAAGTGTTATAGACTGTTCAAATGAAACAGTGTGAAAGTTCATTGAGATCTGCCAGAAAACATGGTGGGTCACAATTCAGATATCTGCAACAAGAAATGAAGGAACTTTTTAGCAACTATAAGGGAATCTATCAGTGCTGGTGCCAGTGTAGCAGTAGCATGTATCATAGGAAAAATCATCCAATAGTTCATAGAGTGTGGCTGGTGATGTTCTCATCAGTAATGCAAGGCACGAAAGCAACAAGTGTTTAAGGCTCAGTTTCAAACTGGGTAAACAGTGCAGACCAAAATGCAGGATATGACAGAATATTTTGTCACAGAACACTATATGACTACAGGCCAGGAAAAGAGAGCATTTTATATCTTCTTCTTTTTGCCCTTCCTCCCTCCCACCTGACCAGGTGATATTTTGCCATATTATGCCTTCTGTTTTCCCACTGGTCATTGGTGGAGCATCACTCAAAGCTGCAGTGCCCTGGTGTCTAGTCCACTTCAGCCTCTACATTGCAGTCCTCTGAAGCACTGAGGAAGCTCAAGCTTCTTAAATGCACAGGACCACACTACCCCTAATACATAATCAGGACGTCATGGTTGTGTATCATTTCCTTGTCTTGTCTTGCAGCCAAGACCCTTGGCTTGCCTGTTGCATCATTCTTGTTAACTTTTGCTTTTCTGAAGATCTCTGTGTGCTGCTGGAAGACAGTGTGACATCCACTCACATACTGTGGTTCCAGCTTCAAAATGGGACAATGACTAATGATGCTGTCTCAGCGAAGGCACTATTCACTATGTCCCACTGTTGAAATTAGACATGGAATGCTTATCTGGTGTGTGTGTGTGTGTGTGTGTGTGTGTGTGTGTGTGTGTGTGTGTGTGTGTGTGTGTGTGTGTGTGTGTGTGTGTGTGTGTGTGTGTGTGTGTGTGTGTGTGTGTGCGCGTGTGTGTGTGTGTGTGTGTGTGTGTGTGTGTGTGTGTGTGTGGGAGTTACTTGGGTTTCTGCATTAACTGGTTATAAAGTGTGATCCCCCCTCATCTAAGGCTCAAGTATAGCCACAATGTGCTTAAGCTAATAACACACAATAATTTTTCGAGTCTTTATTGAACACACCTATTAAACATTCACAGTGCTTATGGAAAACCTAAGTGAACTCTTGGATTTACAGCATTAGCTGGTTGAACCTGCTTAGGCAGCAATAACCTCTGTTTTCTGTAGCTGCGGATTAGACCTGCACAATGTTCAGTAGGGAACATTTGGGATCATTCTTATTCAAAGAGCTACTTCAGCTCAGCCATTTTCTTAGGATGTCTGGTGTGAACATTTCTCTTGAGGTCTGCATATCTACTGGGTTGAGGTCTGGGCTCTGGATGGGCCACTCCAATAGGTAGATTTCTTTTGTTTGTTTTGCTTTTTTGTTTTAGTTCATAGTCGGTCTGTAGTAGGTTTACAGTACTTTTATGTTTATGTGATGCCATGTCACCTAACTTTTACTGAGCTGGTGAACAGCCAACCCAACATTGTCCTATAAAATATATTGATAAACTTTTGGAATTCATTTTCACAAATCGTGATGCTGTTTCCATTGTACTTCACCACTGAGATGATGTTTTCATGTTGATATGTAGTGCCCTTTTACACCCTACATAGTGTAGCATGTTCTTTGCAAACAATTCAGCCTTAGCTTTATTGGTCCACATAGTTTCCCAGGGTGCATCACAGGTGCTCTTTGACACACTGATAATATTTTGATGAGCAGCAACATCAGTCGATACTCAGAGGTTTCTTTTTATTGAGCAGTGTGTGTTGTGCCTTTAGAATCATCTTAGCCACAGTGCAAAATTGTTTCCATTTATAGACCATTTGTCTAACCGTCGACCGATTTAATATCTAAACACTTTCAGATTATTTCATGACCCTTTCCTGTCTTTGTGCAAATTAACAATGTTTGATCATTAGTTTTCTGAGATTTCTTTGTTCTGAGGCATGGTTCACATCTGCAGATACGTCCTATGAATAGAGAACTAAAAATATTTGAGTGTTTTTAGAACCAGAGTGACTCTGAGCTGCACCTGTAATCTGGTGTCACTGATGGCACTTAAGGTTTGCTTTCTCTTGACTTCAGTTAAGTGTCGTTCATGGTTCAAACAGCTTTCTAACTTACACTGTGAGGGTTTGACTTATGTGTTAAAAATGGACAATACAGTGTCTTGTATTGTTGAAATAGTTTGTGGTTGTGTTGATTATTTTAACGTAGAAGAAAAAAAAACATATTTTAAGACAGATTAATATATAAACGTGGGTAATTCCAAAGGCTTCACTTTTTCTTGCCACTGTACATGCATAAGAACTCTGTCACACTGGAAGTGACTGATTTGGGTCAAAAAAGTGAGTAATAAATTAATCTTGCATAAGTGCGTGTGATGTGTTTGCATCTGCCCTTAGCTGCATATATCAGAGCTCCTGGGTATATTTCTAAGTGGATGGTCACGATATTTGGCAGTGTGTGACACGTACACAACTTCACTGTCAGTGGCTTGCAGATGGCAGACTTAATCCCAAAACGAGCTAAACAACCAGAAAGATGTTGTTGTCATCAGTGAGCATGACAGAAATGACACTTTTTCTAAAAATATCCTCAAAACATTTTGAGCCTTCGTGATGTTTAATTCCCAGTAGACTGTTAACATATGCTGTCTGGGTGATGCTCTGATCCATAGCTTTTGTAAGCTAAGGTTTGGCCTCACAGTTTAACTGCTAGAGCACACAAATCACACGATTCAACATTTGTTTAGGAGTGGCAGTGGAGACGATTTCAAATGAACTTGTCTCCATATTTAAATAGGGTTGGGTTGTATGGATCAAATTTTTTGTTAAAGTATTCCGCACAGTTTATATTGCATTGTCACTTTTAAATAATGTAGTAGATATTCAATTGAGATTATACACTTCAAATTCATTCACCCAGTCATACTACAACAAATAGATTGTGCCATGTGATTAGAGCTGACAGCTAGTCCACTAAACATACTGACATTAGGACACCTGTGGTTAAAAATTAACTGGGCCCTACCCTGCCCAATCAGGTAGTACCTATTATGTTTATACAGTGCAGTACACTTGTGACTTAAAACCATACAAGTCAATGCTCTGCCCGATGTTGTCACTGGTAGTGAGAGCAAATGTGAAATGTCTGTCTTGATTATGTGAATTTGTCTTTGACAACAGTTTATAAGACGTTTCTTGCAAAGGTTCTTAAATATTCAGGCTAAGTCAGGTCAAATGACGAGACACACGTTCCCAAAAGAGGTTGTCATTTACTGTCCATGTACAAATATTTAAATTTGACCCTAAATTAAATTTTCAAATGTGTGTATATTTCTGCAGATCCATCATGACAGACTTGTACTACCTCAGCCAGGCGGATGGCGTGGGCGAGTGGAGAATGAAGGAGGCTAAAGACCTATCGGATCTGGTCCAGAACAGAATCACCTACCTACAGGTATCTCCACACCTGCTACTTAGCCAACTGGCCTTGTACACTCTTCCACATGCATATACAGTCATATACAATCTTGTATTAGATGCAAGTACATTGTTAATATTCATGCAAATGTTTTCTCACATACAAATGTGCATATGCATTTTGAGGACATCCTTCACACTTACTTGTCTCATTTGCACCATCTGTAACTGTCAGCGTCAGTTTCCACGAGGAGCAGGTGAGGGATGTGATAGCAGACTGTTTCAGCAGTCGGATCTGACAAGCAGGATTCTTGTTGCTTGTCAGCGGTTTAGTGACACACACACACACACATGCACCAAAACGCACAGACACACATGCAGGCTTGCAAAATGACAGATTGGGAGACACACACATGCAGAAAAGCAAAAACATCTAAGCAGCAGACAGGCACACACACACACACACACACACATTCAGGCTTAGATGGTTGCACGTATTTATTCAGCTCCACATGCATATCCTGATACCCAGGACACATCTAAACACCCCATGCCACCCTGCTCACCTTCCTCAGCAAAGGTGCTATCAGGCTTTTGGGTGGGGTAGTGTGACGCGGCACCAGGACCTGCAGCAGTAATGAGCCAGTGTGTTTGATGAAGAGGACCCAGTCAGTCTGGCTGGGCGGAGACAGCACCACTAACAGCTGCTGTCACCACTGCTGAGGGATCACACTGCTCTACCAGCTGCCATCACTAATTCATCACACACACACACACACTCACAAACACACACCGAGTCATGTGCAGATGGATTCACCCGCACCTACGCAAGCAATTACCGCACACGGCCGCTCAGCTGCAAGATTGATACACATGCTCGTACACAAAGAAATGCTCTGTGTGTGTGTGTGTTTCACTATCTCAATCACACACACTCACTCATACATCTATATGTATACACACAGACAGACCCATTCCTCTTATCTGGCTGTCTCTGCCACCCGCACCACCTTCTCCCTTCATTCCTGGGTTAACTAACTCCATCTCTGCATCTGCTCCATCTGTACATCTCACAACAGTGAACATGTCTGGCTTATCAGATGGATCTCTGTTGGGTGTGCTTTTCATCTACTTTTGCATTATGAGACTAATAGTAATGAGGAAAATCATGTCTTTGAGTTTTTCTTTTTTACCAAGCATTTTCCAAATGAGTTACTGAGGGTGTGCAGTACTTTACAGTTTATAAGCTACAATGAAAATATTTTTTAAAGACCAATGGACATGTACATGTACATGCTTACTTTTAAACATAAAACTAATAGACTTTAACCTGCAGATTATCAAGTGACTGCGCTTCACCTTCGAGTGGGCTCAATAGCAGCTAATTGATGTTCAAGCTACAAGTTTACAGTCATGATTCACTCTCATCATCATCATTTTCAGCCACAGCAGTCCAGTGTTTTCAGTGAAAAAACGTCATAAAACATTCCTCACTGCTTGTGAGGCACCAAACGCCAGATAGAGAAAGTCAGTGACAAGTTTTTGGACATTTTGAAGCATTTTGTGACAGTGACCACGACAAAGCTAAAAGGAGAGTGATTATTGGACAAGAAGTAATCAGCTGACCTAAACCATGACTCCAAATTAACTCCATCTATTCCACATTTCCTGGATGTGTAAAAAGGTTTGTTAACATTGTCACACCAACATAAAAAGGTGATCTGTATTACTGCTGTGTTTGAGATTTAATATTTTAGTCAGGGCTGTGGTTACTGATTGTAATGGTAAGGCAGTCTTGATAATAAGGTCCCATAGTGGCATTTAAAGTGATGCCCAACCAGCCAGGCAAATTTTTGTTTAAAGTCTGTTATAAATACAAAAGAAGGAGAACAACTGGTGTATCTATTTACAGCACAGCCAAAAAATGTGAATTGATAACTTTCATCACATCACATCGTTTTAATACTGCAGACTAAATAAGATGATCAGTACTGTGGTTTGACAAAATAATCATCGGTCCATGATCAAAGGTTGAGGCAAATTACTTTCTCTTGATATTCAGTTTCTCTTCGTTGTTTCTACATAAACAATATCACTGTGGTCTCTATAAACTGAGTCATTTTGCAGTGGCCTTGAAAAGCACACCATTTAAACAGACACTTAACCTACAGTGCAGAGCAGCACTCAGAGACAGCACTGGTGCACACAGCTGCCATCATTATCCTTGAACTGAGTCTCTCAGCATTTCAGAGTCATTGCAGATACATCATTACCAACCTGGGATTCAGTGGTGGCCTCCATGCTGCACGGCTTATGCTACGCATTGATCTCATGCAGACATAGTGGCTCAGATGCTGAGCTTTGTTGACAGAAAAGCGTTGTTGCTCAGGTCCTTTTGTCACGATGCCACTGTAGATTATTAGTGCAGTATTTTAGCTCACACCTGTGGGGCCAGCAGTGAAGGGGCAGCCTGTAACTCCAAGAAAATACCTGTGTGGCTTGTTCTGTCAGTTCGATGACTGCTGTACTCTGTTCATGTTATTGAACAGCAGTGGTGGTAATCAGTTTTCAGCACCTAGAGGAGCCACACTTCTTTTCTCTCCCCTCCCGTTTTTTTGCATTTCCTACCCTTGCTCATCTTTTCTACTGCCTCCTGTCCTCTTTTTCATTTAATCTCCTCTGTTTTTTTTCCTCTTCGCTTCCCTCTCCTTTCCTCCTCCTCCCTCTCTTCCTCTTCCTCTCTTGCTAGTGCGTGATAGGCAGCATTAGCCGGTGGGTGCCGGGCGGCCTGATTACTGTGAACCATCCACAGCTGCAGCAGCCTAATGAGGAAAACACTCCCATCAGCCAGTAATTGCTGTTTAGGAAGCTAGTTGGCACGAGCTTTGCGGAGTCGCTCAGACCGGCTGCAGAGCGAATCACAACCCACCCGGCAACTCATTGACAGCACAGCATGCGTCACTCTGCTGGTTTCCACTTTTTTCGTTTTTTTAATGCAAAAAAAATAGAAATCCTTGTTTCTTCTCGCAGCACCTCTCATTTGGTATTCTTCTACACTGCCTTGGTATGATATTGAAGCTAATTTGTGAGATGAACAATGAGAGTGAGGTCAGGGGAGTATCAGAGGAAATGGGGCATGAGGAAAGAAATGGTGGTAGAAAATAGAAGTGTTAGGGGAAAGAGGGGAAAAGGAAAAATAATGGCACTGAGAGTAAGAGACATAGGGAAATGGGCAGGAAGCAAAATAGGGGTAGTGTAAAGTGAAGGAATGAGTGAAAGCAAGAGCAACAAATACAAAGTAGATTGGGTGGAAGAGATACTAAAGGATAAGCCTGGTAATATTCTATATGTGTTTGCTGTCAACAAATCCCAGCTAAGACCAAACCAAATACACTCTCCATTGGTTTCTACTGAAAAGTCTGTTCTTTAAAAGCTGGTCACAGATATATAACTTTTATTTTGGAAAAAAAGTAATTTCCCCTAACAGCTGTGTATTGTACTTTTTATCAAATGCTACTCAAACAGGATAAATGATGTGTTTACTGGGGACAGTATAATATGTCCCAGCAAATATTTACACCAGCATGGATTTTATATTTATTAATGTGTGTTTTTAATTTAAAAAATAAATTTAAAAAAATAGAAACAGATAATGCTTATAATAGGAAAACTTAGAATAGCACCAGATTTATGCTTTACGATAGGAAGGAACTGAAAAACAGAGACGGTAAAAGAGGAATTTGCAAGTGTATCTCAGGGAGAGATGTAGAGAAAACAAAAGAGTGAAGAAGTGACATAAAATTAGAGTGAAGTGCTGTATGAGACAGACAGGCAAAGGGAACAAAGTAAACAATATCAGCCATGTGTTATTACAAGTCAGAGAGTAGGGCTTAGAAAGATACAAGATGAAGGTCAAGCAATAAAAAATGCGCAAACAGTTTTTTTCTGTCCTCCTGCTAGAATCCCCCAGACTGCAGTAAGGCAAGAAAGCTGGTGTGCAACATCAATAAGGGCTGTGGTTATGGCTGCCAGCTCCACCATGTCGTCTACTGTTTCATGATCGCTTATGGTACCCAGCGCACGCTCATCTTGGAGTCTCACAACTGGCGCTACGCCCCTGGCGGCTGGGAGACTGTTTTCCTGCCTGTCAGTAACACCTGCACTGATCGCTCTGGGGCCACCACTGGACACTGGTCAGGTAGGCACATACATATTATTAACTACACACAGCAGCAGTTCTGCCCACTGCACCTTTTAGTACTTAATATGAAATAATCTTTGCTGTTTTTTGGACCAGACAAGCTAAAAAGAAAAGGGTCTGCCAGACCTGTTTTGTGCTGCTACAGCAAAAACAGTGTGAATTATGTGGCTAAGCAGGACTGTGCAATGTCTGTTAAAGCAGCCAGTGTAGCCACAGCAGGTTACTGTTCAAAGACTCCATTGCCAAGACATCCTGTGATTGGTTTTGAGTAAGTAACCCACTCCTCTCCTAAGTTTCCTCTTTAGGCTGATAAAGACTGAGATTTTAAGGAATCCTTTTTGTGGAATTGTTGTCCTCTATTTGTTAAGCCATGCTTTTATGTGCACTGCAAATATCACTGACTATGCACAACAGCAGATGTATAGAGTCTTAGGTAAAGAGGACTGCATGGATGAACCTGTAGCATACACTGACTTATGAGTCCTATGTTTTCACATAAAGTTTGTCTTGTGCAACATAAATATTTCCTTGCTAAAAATCCACTTGGACGTCAAGATTTACTCTTTAATGTAAAAAATTATATACTAATCATCTCACTAATTAAGTGGAATGTAAATAAGTAACAATGTTTGAATGTAGTGAACTCTGATCTCTTGAAAACCTGCAATGGTGCCAGTGCAAGACCCTAATTTCACAAGTGTAATGTTAATAGGCCTTTATTTTACAGTATATCTGAGCACCTATCATGCAAATGACTTCAGATGATAAAGGGTTTAGCAGGGGGCTTTGCACCCTCAGGACACCTTTATGCTGTAATTTTCTAAATTTATTAGTGTTGAAACCTTATCAGCTTTTCTCTGCAGCATAATCTTGTGGTAAATGCCACCAATCCTTTGTGGTTTCCTTCAAAAAGAAATGGGTTCCTTACTAGTGCATCTTAGTATTGTTTGCCTAACCCTTTTTTTAAGCAGGACATTGAGTTGTGTTGTTATTTTAAAGAGCAGCTATACCACATTCCACCGTATATGTCTTTATATTGCTATCCTGGATTTTGTGTTTCTCTCGGATGTGAGACATTATATTTTATTTATAGAGGATGCATGTATATGCATCTGTGACAAGGTATTTATGTCTGGAAAACATCTAGCTTAGATAGCAACAAAGTCATTATGGGATCTGTGGGTTTTTCTTCTGCAAAGGAGTAATGGATAATAAAAATACAAAAAAGAAAATCCATGTAAAATAAGTCAAATTTATAGCTTTATAGCTGTGATGAAAAATAGAAAATTATTGAGAGTAGTAAATGTTTAGATTTTACAGGAAGGAAAAAAACACATATAAAATTTTGCCTCACAGCCCAATACTGATACTTATTCTTCTACAGAATAATTTTGACACTATCTGCGGTACATAAAGAAAACAGACATTCACAGTTTTTGATGCTTGATGCTATGGACACATGACTGTCAGTACCAAAAGGAAGGTCCCAGGTCTGCTGTCAGTCTATCCAACCAATGCATGTTGCTCTTTTACTACACTTGTTTTACTGAGTGGACAGTATCACAGTGCTCTGCACCATCTCACACACGTGGTAAAAGACTGATTTCTGAACACACAAAGGGAAACCATTCTTCTTGTGGAACAATGGTTCACTGATCAAAGAGCTAATTTGCCAAAGAGAGTGTATTCCTGGGAGGTTCTCAGTGGAGATATTACTGTCTTATGAGTGAGTCAGAGAGCAGCAGGAGAAACATAATGTTCCCTGTCATGTAAAGTTGGAACAAGAGTTCTCTAAGTTCATAAACCCAGTTTCAAATGAAAAAAGAATAGGGAGGCCCTGTATTTTTGTCTGGATGGCATTTCTCTTGGTTCTCCCATTTAATAGCCACATTAATCTTATCAAATATTTTTTAGACATCATCACAAGTAAGTTTAAAATCCAGTATTAAGAATCTGCTTCCACACTGATCCGTATGCTTTAAGTAATGATGCATATAGGAAATATATGTAGTGTAAAGATGAACTTTAGAAGAGATTTGTGATCTCATTACAAAGCTGTGGGAGGAAGACATTTGTACATTCATGCCAGGAAGTGGGGGCCTGAAAATATGCTCATTCCCCCATATGTGAATCATGCCAATGCTGTTATATAAGCAAAGATATGCCTGGGAATATTTTTTCTGTTCAATATTTAATGCTTCTACCAATTTATATTCAGTTCATGCACCAGCACACACACACACACACAAATTGAAGCTTCTGTTTCTGTCCTTGTTTTTAACATGTTTTTTATGTACCCTTTCTATGAAAGGCCATTTTTAATGAGTCATTATGCCATTTATTTGGAAGTGTGTTGTGGAGGCTGTGTTTGCAGCTGTATTAGGGCCTGTCTGCAGCAGTTAAGAAGCCACTTTAATCTGACAGAAACATGGACCTCAAACTTGTTTTTGCTTAAATCAGTGGTTTACAGACACACACACACACACACACTGGAAGGAAAAACTCCACAGGTTTTAAGACTGAAAATGGGTGAAGGTTGTCTGCCAGCCATAGCCCTTCTGGGGAGATGAGATTAGCTGGGAGTCTTTGTGTGTCTGTTTGTGCCTTTGTGTATTTGAACGCACATTTTTTTATTGTTATTTTAGTTGGTTGTCATTGCTACACCACCTTCTTTCTACTGTTTTTATATTCTGTTCACATATATGTGCATGTTCATGTGTGTGTATCCATATTGATGGGTACATACAGAGTAAATATGGATGTGTGTGTGTTTCCCACCTTTGTTCACACATACAAGTGTGCATTGTGCACATGTATGCACCGTTGTGTTCAGACAGTTGGCCTTGATGTGTAGGGTAGGCTGGCAATGCACAGGGGTTTTCTGCTGCCCAGAGAGGTGACCTTTTCAGCCTAATCAGCCCTGCTCAACCCTCTTCCCAAGGCTACTTCCAAACAGGACTCAGCCTGGAAGGGGCCAATGCCAGACCAATACCAGCTCCACCCCCGCCTCAGCCCCTGGCATTACACAGCCTTGATAGAAAGAAGCTTACCTTGGCCTTTAAGTAAAGACAAGGAAAGAACAGCTGTCCGTCACAAAAGCTGGACTCTCTGGGGTTCAAAGATTTGGATTTATGCTGAAACAGAGCAAGAATGATTACGCCTGGGGAACAACACTGTAATGTCATGCTGCATTACTATGTAATATGTGTTTATTTATACAATCATTTATTATGCATGGTATACATAATAAAAAATGAACACACAGTTATTAGACTGCTACTGTTTCCATTTAGGGCTGAAGCTGGAAAAACTATACTGACAACTTGTTGATATCTCTAAACTCTGTGTACTGTTCTAAAAAAAAATCAATAAAAGATTCAAGTCCGCTCAGTAAAATTGGTTCTGACAAGATGTGAAACTGAGCCATTCAAGTGACTTTTATTTTATACTGTAGACCAAAATCATAAATTTGCCTTAAGGGGCTTTATGGCCCATGTAGCATTACACATCATCTATTCTTAAACTCTCAAGGGACAATAATGGAGGGAATACATTTTCTTAGACCACCAGGCTAACCAACAACCTGCCCTCAACATGTTTTCAATCACCAGCCATTCTGATAATACACCAATGAACTTGTTGTACCTTTGTATCAGTGTAAATATCTTTGGGGTTTAGAGTGCTGATCAAAAACAAGCAATATGAAGAAAACTGTGATATGCATTTTTGATTTGCTTTGCACATGACAAGAACTAAAGAATTGATGAAACGACAAAAAGAGTTCTTGACATTGATGATCATGTAATTATCCATTGAAATGTTGAATCCTGAGTGTCTCATTCTGTCCCTGCCTTATTTGCTCAATCCAGGAGAGGCCCATGACAAGGATGTCCAGGTTGTAGAGTTACCTATAGTGGACAGTCTCCACCCTCGGCCACCTTACCTGCCCCTGGCGATCCCCGAGGACCTGGCCCCGCGCCTGCAGCGTCTGCACGGTGACCCCTCTGTCTGGTGGGTGTCCCAGTTTGTCAAGTACCTGGTGCGGCCTCAGGCGTGGCTGGAGAAGGAGATCCAGCAGACCACTGCTAAGCTGGGCTTCAAACACCCCATCATCGGGTAAGAACTCGGCTATCACTCCTCAGTATGTGGTTTTATCTTTTTCTTTTTCTGCAGCATGTAACACTTCAATAATAATGACTTTGTTCGTAAAGCTTTTCCCTATGATAAAGTTTACAAAGCACAATCAAAGCAAACAGAATGACTAGGAAGACAAAAATAGAGACAGCCATATGGCCTGTGGAGGAATAGATACTGCTTTAGGTGAGGTTAATATGAGGTTAATATGTTATTAAAAGTAACTTAATTTGATGGTAGTGTTTTGGGAGGCTTTTGCTTTTTCATTACTTTGCTGCTTTACGCTCATACAGCCCATATTCATGCAAATCAACTTGCTTAAAGAAATTTCTTCACTCTGTACTCAGCACTCTGTCTTTATTAACAGTGGCATATGTCTGATTCAGCCTTTTTTGTTATGTATTAATGTTCCCATGAGATTTTTTTAGTCTCTGGCACAATCATTTAATACTGAGGATATGCTGATGCCAAATACTGATCTGATATTTTGTCTTTATTATAAAGCAGTTATGTAGCTACATATTGAAACCAACGCTGGCTGATTTTTAAAATCTCTAATTCCAAATCAGACAAGGAAAGAGAAGCTTATTACACATTTGTGACTGCTTTAAACAGGAAGAGCTTAGTTAGCAGCTTTTAGTCATTTTTGTCAATTAAAGTTTAAGAATGATTGTGTTGTATATTTTCCAACAAAGACCAAAAACTGTAATCAGTTTATTTATGTAGCCAAAGCCTGATTTAGCTGATTTGTCTGTGATGTAGAAAAACACATGAGCAAGCCAAACTCCACTTAAGTAACATGTTCTTTCATTACAGGGATTATGGGTACTGGTGTTTATTTTCAATTGACCCTAAAAACTTTATGCTAGTGCCACACATACTCAATAGTAGTAATCTGCAGTGAAAACTATCATCCTCAACAGATGCACCATTTACTCTTGTTTGAGAGGAGCAAAGTTACAGTGTAGTTGCAAAAGTTTTGTTCATTTTTAAAGAAAAAGAAGTAAGAAAGCCCCTGTAGCAGAAAAAAAACATTAAAAATTAGTCTTTTAATGTTGATTCACAGTTACTTTTTTTTTTTTCATGATCTTAAGTAGAACATTTTTGTGGCATGTGCAAAGGTTTGGGTGTCCTACTTATTCAATACGTTGACAGATATCACAGCTTGCAAATGTTTTTTGTTTTATTTTAATGCAACTGTAATTCATCCTGAAGAGGACAGTAATGTTTGTAGCATATAAGGGAATTCATCCAGTAGTGCTGAGACACTTCAGTATTGCTGGTGGCACTAAATGCAGAGTCAGGGGAACAGTAAAGGGAGTAGTCATCATCTTCTGGGATTCACACTGAATTGCACCAAATTCCATGGCAATCCATCAAATCCTCATTGAGATAATTCAGTCTAGATTGAAGTGGTGGACCAACTGAACGACCAACATCACCACCATGCCTAGAACCATGCTGCCAGAGTGGCTAAAAGTATATAGCCTTGTTCTTTAACAATCTATATTTCAAACAGTCTGATCTCCCATTTCTATGCAAATCACCTCACTGCACTAATATCTGAGCATACGTCACAATATAACTTTTAATGAAACTTGGCGTAAATGTTGCAGATGAGATAATACCAACAATTTCAAATAGGCTCTGTCATATTGCCTCGATTTTGATTGTGACTGATCACAAAGTGCTGTCTCCTGAGATTCTGCTTTTACAGTTTGAAACTCACTTGAGACTTCTTATGGTCCAGTGCAGCATAATTGGAAAGCGTGAGGTGCTTAGTTCCCATGAGGGACCGCCCTTACAGGAGCGTTTGCAGTCAGTACCATAAGCCACTTTTGATAGCAGCTTCTTAAAAAGAGGCTGGACATGTTTAGCAGCTTGTTTATTTGTTTACCTTTCTCTATACAAACATTCATGTGCTGTCTGTCTGCCAGCATCATTAAAAAGGACTGCAAATTATTTTCTACAGCTGCTTTAACCTACTTGGTCTAATGTATCAGAGGATTTACCATATTATAACAACACACACAGTGACTGGCAAACAGTCAGTCATGGGAAAGTATGTGAATGACTTTCAGGTACCTTTCTCAGCTTGTCTAAAGTTTTCGCATCGTCTCATGAGACTGACTCCACCCGACTTCACAGAGAAGTAGTTTAAAACGAATACTACAAGTTATTGTCTAATATATGGGAAGTCAGCCTCGTTTAGTTGTGTCGACCCATGCCTGAATCTCACGTCTCACTGTTGGTAAGTTCTTTTCTTTACCTTCTGCTGTACATTTTACTGTGAGCAGTCTTTCTCCTCGTCCTGTTCTGCTTAGTTCTCGCTCATCTTGCCACACTTTTCCTTTCTCTCTCACTTTTTTCAGATGACTTTCTCTGGTTTTTACCTTTCTGCCTTTCATCAATCGAGCAGCTGGCGTGTCTTTCTCCCAGTGTTCTCTGACTCTCTTTTTGTCCCTTATTTTTTTTATCTTTTGTCTGACGCCCCCTCCTCTCACATCCCTCATTTGTGATCGTTCCTTTGTCTTCACTTTTTCAAGATTTTAAAATTTTTTTATGCTTCATGCTCACCTTTCTATCATGTTCCCCAGACCCACATTCATTTCTATAGTTCTCCTGCACTCATAGTTTTCTGCACAGCTCTATCACTGTTCATTGTTTCCCACTCCACCTCCCCTATACACACACACAAACATCTATCCCTTTTGTCCCAATATATCACAGTGGAAACGCTTCTTGAAATCAAATGCTGGGTATAAAAAAAGTTTTTCCCCCTTTTCCCCTCCCTCCTTACCTCCACATTGCACTGATGTTACAACCAAGTGCCTGTATGCTTCTGGCTGCACTGTGGGGAATGGCCATACGTATGTGGGTGTGTGATGTGTGAAAGTGGGGCTGAAAGAGATCAATAATGTTGGTGCTAGAAAAAAGCAAGAGGGCAACGGTAGTTGGAGATGCAGGGTGTGATAGAGAGAGCGGTAAGAGAGAGAGAGAGACGCAGCTTGTCCACAATCCTCACACACCTCAGTCACCACTACCAGTCTCTAGCTGCTGCTCCATTAGGACAAAAGCTGCAGGAAGGCTGGAAGCCACCATGTAAAAGCAGCGATCAGCACAACTACACCCTGCCACCATTTAATGCTGCCTAATGATAGCAAAGACATTCAGAGATTAAAAGAAAACGTGACTGCTACTTCTTCTGCTGATACACTGTGTTATCACCATGGCAATGCAGTTACCTAGAGCTGAATTCACGTTATCCTTTATAATATCTCTTTGTCAGGTCCACTGTATGTGACGAAGGCTTACAATACACTGTCTTTAACAATCAGGCTCTCTCAGGCTGAAACACAGGTCAAAACACCTTTTTAAAAAACATCAATATCTTGGAGAAAATCTGATTTTCTTGTCATATAGTAACTAACATTTTTTCTCACCTTGTGTGACTGGTGCATAATTAGCACCCAATTTGCATTTTCTCACTATTTCACTCACCTTCTGTTATTATTATTATTAAGATGATGAGATGTTCTCACTTGTACTTGTTTCATTGGAGACTAATTTACAATAAACTAAAGAAGATAACGCCTTCTTGCACCAGGTAACATAACAAATTGGGATGCACCTCATAGAGCTGAGGGGAACTGCAGACAAACATATATTAGCTTTGCTTTCATTTAAAATTGTATTTGAAATTGTGCTGAAAATAATTAAACATTTTTACTTGCACAAATTTGTATTTACAACACAGTTTGTCATTTATTGTATTTATATACTATCACCATACAGCAACCCAATCTCAATCTGTGTGAGCACCTATGGCAGATTTATGAGTGATGGGTTAGACAGCACTCTCCACCAACATCATTAAAACACCAACTGAGTGACTGTCCTTTAGAGGAATGGAGTTCATCCATCAGTGGAGTTTGTCCAAGCTGCACTTCAGCCACTGATGCTGTTTTGGAGCTTTGTCAGGGTTCACTATGTTACTGAGACACTTAATGTTCGCTTTTGCTTTCATTTGTTACCCATTTGTAATTTTGAACAGTAAAGGTGGGTCTTAATAACAACACTGACATATTTTGATGTGAAAGTACATGTTGCATAAGCAGTGATTCTCTGTGATATGTTGTGAACTGTTTTCCAAAGATTCAAATGCTAATGGCAGCTACAGTTCAAAAGCCAAGTAGCTCAGAGCTGCTGTATTCTTCCTTATTGGCTGCAGTGAGCACTGAGGTCACTGTGGAACAAATAATTTATTCAGTCTATATGTTATTATCACAATCCACCAGAATCAGCGGTTGCTGTGTCTAGTGTGGGTGTGTTTGATGTCTTTAATTTATGCATTTACGCCCACCATGAGGATTGCCCTGCCTCGTCAGTACTGTATGAATAGAGAGAAATGAATTGAATTATTGTCTGGCTGCAGTGTGGGACAGTGCTGAGGCGGGGGGAAGTGGGAGGGAGGAGATAGCTAAGAACTAAGCAATCCCTCAGCGTGGCCTCTGCTGCTCTGACAGAAAGAGAAAGGGACAAGACAAAGAGGGTTCACAGGAACAAAAATCAGCAGACATGAAAGAAGTCTGAAAGAAGGCAGGAGGCAGGAGAGAGGGACCTGACAAAGGATGGAAAAGCCTGGAGTCAAGACCTCTGTCCGATCAGAGAGGCAGAGACCGAATTAACGACTCTGACACCCTTTCTTCCAACTCACCCTCCTGTTCTTTCCTCCATTCTTCGGATTTTTTGCCACATAAATAAAGTGTCTATTTCTCTGGTGAGCATCCCCAGTAGGCACTGATTGATCTCTGGCCAGTGGTAGAAATTAGGCACAGGCTCTTTATTCTCTTTCTCTCAAGCTTTTCCTTCCTTTTGACTTTTTCCACTTCCACTTCTTACAAAAGAGGTACAGTCAACCGTTAGGTCAGGGGAGCCAATTTAATCCTTAAAGCAAATATGAAGTCCTAAATGGGAGAAGAAAAACACTCAAATTCTCCACCAGGTGCCTCTGTAAAGGCTTCTGACCCTGCATGTTCCACTGGAGCCGCTCTCTGGCCAACAGTAGACAGTGGGTTGTAGTGGGCAGCAGTGGGAAAGTGTACATGTTCACTCAATTTTCCCTGAATCAGTGAAGTTTGAAAAATGTGTTTTACTTCCTAGGTTTTGGAATTTGATTTGCTCCCCGAGGGCAGAAGTCACAATGCAGATGTGGCTGGGTAGTTTTGTAATTGAATACTTTTGGGGGCATAACATTGTGTTCCAGTGTGCATCAGTTTGAGGGATGCTCCTGTGTCAGAGTGTTTCCCTTCTTGCCAGTCCTTTGTTCTGTTCAAGCTGTGTCTTTTTCACATACGAACACCCAGTGACAGCACTCTCTCTTTGTCCTTGGTTATTGTAAGTGATGACAAGGACACTGCAAAAAAATACAGTTGTGTTGGTTACATCTTAAACTTTGCCTCTCTGTCACTGTTTGCTTTTTCTTTTTTCTTTTTATCTTTGTGTGTTTGTGTTTATACCAACAATACGAAGATTCTCAAAAAGTGCCATTTAAGTTAAAGTGCTATTTCTTTTGCTGATTTTACAGAAAGAAATACTGTTTTGAAGTAATACAACACATGCAGTTTCTGTTATTGTTAAAAAAAACTGTTATTGTTAAAAAAAAGTGTTCAGCTCAACAGAAAAAACCCATCACTGTTGGTTCTTTTTAACCACTGTCGGTTTTTACTGAAGCAAGGCACTTATGATTATTAATTTAGCAGTCAGTGGTTTATTTTTTTAATTTTTTTTATTTTTTTACCTTATTTCCCTCAGTGATTTGTTGGTAAATCATCTACTTTTGCTTTAGGACATGCTACAAACTGTGTAGTCTTGTTGCACAGGTGACACAAGTTCATGTAATTGCAATTCATGTGTGTCCGAGACAAAGTTTTATATTTTAACGCAGTGGTCGTGAGGCTTCTATTTCATGAAACTGTCAAAACACTGCGTAAAAGACCTTTTTTGAGTTATTACTGTTAATTTGGGCAAAGAAAAATGTGCATAAAATTATTTTTGTGCATAGCTTAAATGCAGCTTATATTTAAATATTCACTAATTAATCAATTTGTTTTTGCATCTCTAATATTTTTCCTTTATCTTGTTTAAACACAGTGCGTTGCTCCAATGTAACCATAGTAACGATAGTAAACCAAACAGAAAAGTATCAGTACATAGAATGCAAAACTTCTCTGTGTATTGTTGTTAGATATGATGCTAGTTTGTAACCCAGTCTGTGTCTGTCTGTAGAGTCCATGTGAGGAGGACCGATAAAGTGGGGACAGAGGCAGCCTTCCACCCCATCGAGGAGTACATGCTGCATGTGGAGGAGCAGTTCCAACATCTGGCCAGACGTGTCCATGTTGACAAGAAACGAGTTTACCTGGCCACAGATGACCCCTCCCTGCTGCAGGAAGCCAAGACCAAGTCAGTGCCCAGGAAATGTGTGTGTGGTCTGTGAGCACGTCCGTATGTGTTTTGTGTGTGTGTTTGTTATGTGAGTTTTCTCTAAGTATCTGACTATGGTCATTTCCAGCCTCCTAACTGTGTGTGACTCATCCCACAATGTTGTTCCTTCCAGGTATCCAGACTACGAGTTCATCAGCGATAACTCCATCTCATGGTCGGCAGGCCTTCACAACCGCTACACTGAGAACTCACTGAGAGGAGTCATCCTGGACATCCACTTCCTGTCCCAGACTGACTTCCTGGTCTGCACCTTCTCCTCACAGGTCAGTCCACTCTGCTCAGTCTGCATTCAGAGACTGCATGAAATGCATTTTGATGTGTTTTCACATGAGAATGAGATCTGATTTTAGGATGTAACTCATGCAAGCCAGCACAGGGTGTTGACTGGAATATTAATGTTTTTGTAGACAAGGAAGCAAAGAACTGGACTGAAATGATTATGGTTGGTATGTTGTAAAAGAAAAATGTTTTGCAGCACATTTAAAAAACCTTCCCATTAGTATCCAGTGATTCACATGTAACTTCCCTAACATCTTAGTGAGTAGACTTAAATTAGAATAAATTATTGGTTTTGCAACAACGTCTTAGCACAGGGTCCACTTACCGAAATCATCCTAGAGCTCCCTGCCACAGGGTCTGTTGTCATGCATAGAGAAACATGCCACCGCCTGCTTCCACAGGACCAAACCTGCATGTGCAGATAGCATGATAACATGAAAACGAAACTTAAGTCCATTTACTGATGATGATGTGGCTGAAAGCTCTAGAAAGTGAGTGGAGCTTATTTTTAGTTTGTTGGGGGGTTTTTTGTCAAATAACTGTTTCCATTTGAAAGAAAATGGACTTTCAAGCTGAAAATGATTTAATAATAAGTGAAGGAACTAAATTGCTGTTTATGAGTAAGAATAACCAGGCACTTTCATAGGACAGAAAGCAGGTAAAGACTTACAGGAAAAACAACTTCATTGTCAGATAATTACTCACAAATCCGAAACAGTCATCATTTATAATGGCTCTTATGTTACAATAGGATTTGTCTTTTATTTTTCTGATCATCTGCACTTCTGAAGTGCTGTTTTATAGTGACTTATAATGTGGAGTGGATGGGTTGACTGCCAGCCCTAAAAATAATGTGTGAGCCACATAATTCCTGTTCACATTCTGGGCTTATTAGCCCATTGTAGGGATCTGACTGGAATGCACATTTATCCATCTGAAATGAAATGTATATCTGTTATGGTATGAAACCCTTTTGTCCCTTCACCAGTGTGTTCAGACGCCTCTATGGTTTTGTCATCATGCCAAACTCCTCTACATTTATCAGTCCAAAAACAAGAATAATTCCTGCTTCTTTCTGAATCAGGTCTGCCGTGTGGCTTATGAGATTATGCAGACATTGCATCCAGATGCCTCCTCCTTCTTCTATTCCCTGGATGATATCTACTACTTTGGAGGTCAAAATGCCCATAACCAGATTGCCATCTACCCCCACCAACCCCGCAACAGCGAGGACATCCCCCTCGAGCCTGGCGACGTGATTGGCGTGGCTGGAAACCACTGGGACGGATACTCCAAAGGCATCAACCGCAAACTGGGCCGCACTGGCCTTTACCCTTCATACAAGGTCAAAGAGAAAATTGAGACCGTGAAGTACCCGATGTACCCCGAGGCAGACAAACTGCTCAACTCTCAAAAGAAGTAAAAGAAGAAATGAAAAAAATTAAAGGAAGAGAAGGAGGTAGGAGAAACACGCAGACTCCGAGTCCAGGGAAGGAGGCTGCTTTTGTACAGAAGAGAAAGGCGTACTTAGTGCGCTAAGCTGAGAAGAAAAGAAAAATCCTGTACCCAGGGGTGATAGGAATGAAAATGCACTCTGTGTGTTTATGCTTGAGTGTGTATGAATGTGTTTGTGTATGTGTGCGCGAATGTGTGCGTGCACTTGTGTATATGCCTGTGCATATGTCAGGTTATGGAAGACGCCCTACCACTACTCCCCTGCCTGACGCTCTGACGTCAAATCTGTAGAGATGTAGACTTGAACACTGATTTTAAATAACGCAAGAAAATAATTAAAAGCTACACAACTGACCAAGCTTGTTCTCCTGAGACAAGACTGGGACTACTGTAAAACTGGCACACCCCAGAGTGAGCTTTGAATCAATGACTGGGGGAAAAAAATGACAAACTGGAAAAATGTTTTGATTTTTCAGTGGTTTTGATTCTAATCTTGCCTTTTTTTTTCTTTTCCTCCTGTTATGTTCTGTTTTTTTTTTGTTTACTGAATGTACTGTATCCTCTTCTTGCCATGCTCACCACCACCCCTGCCCCCCAGCTCCAATCACTGTGCTTCCTCCATCTCGTCTCTACATGTGCAATTAATTTTAAAATACCATGTTGTGCTTTTATCAAGTGTTTTTAAAGGTCTTAATTTGGTGTGTATGAAGCTTGTACATTGTATCCTGTACAGTGTATGTGTGTGTGTGTGTGTGTGTGTGTGTGTGTGTGGGTGTGCGTGTATGAGGATGGATGTGTGTGTGATCAAGTGTGCCTGTGTGCGCAGCAAGTGGCGTGTGTTTTTATTTTTGGCTTTCCTCCTGACTGAATAGTGTTTGTGTGGCCCAGTGGGAGGCTGGCGTTGGCAGGGGGATCTGTCCTCAGCCTCCAGCACTTGGAACTGTGGTGATCTCTAGTCACTCTGCTGTGACCTGTCATGAACAGTGGTAAGATTATGTGGAGTATGGTGAACTCATGGTACACGCACACACACAGGAGTCATCCTGAGGCTCACCAAAAGAAGCACTCTCCACTGAAAAAAAAAGTCCTTTTTGGCATCTCTGCTGTCACTTCTGTCCATACTTTTTTCTTTTTTACTTTTAACATTGCTGTTTTAAAATAAATGAGGAAAAATCTGCCTACGTTTAAAAATGATAATGATGATATCAGACTCATGAAGGCTTTTTTCATAACTTATGTTCTTGGGCATTGTCTTTGATAACCACAGATCTAATAAACTTGAGGAACCAAATCAACATTTTCCCTTCAGTCTGATTCTGCTCACCATCTGCTCCTCAGCTTCTTAACAGGCGACACCTGCTTGTTCAATCAGGCTGAACATGCTTCAAATACATTTCGCACATTCCAAACTGAGAATCGTTTTTATGTATTTGAAGAGTTCATTTCCTGGAGAGTATCTATCTATTTTTGAAGCATAAAAGGCATTACCTGAAGTTCATAATTTGATACTTCCATTAAAAGGAAGACCCTGGTTCTAACATTGATATAATTTTGGCATCCGACAATTTGAGCTACCTCTTACCTTCAAAAAGCACCAGTAGTTTGTTTTGTAAATTATTCAGTGAGTGTGAATCTATTTTTGGATCATTTCAGAGCAAAAAGCTCTAAATGTGTCATATTAAACTGAATGGAGACATTACTGTCCTTTTGAACATGCCTGTGACAGCTAGATGACATTTCTGCCCTAATTCCCAAAGATTTGTCCCCATAAAACTTCCTGATCTTGTCTAGCAGTGATGGAAGTAGTACTGGGATCCATTTTACTTAAGTAAAAGTAGAAATACCACAGTTTAACAAGTACAAATTTACTCTAAGCTAATATTAACTAACATATGCGCATAACTTGAGCTTGTGAATTTTCTACTCAGGATCAATAAGGTTTTATGATTGTGATTGTTATTGTGTTATATATTTGTAACTATAGTACAGTGACTATAGTTTTAAAATAAATCTACTAAAAATAAGAGGAGTAGAAGTAAAATATTTTAGTTGGGTAAATGTACTTCAGTTCGACCACTGTTGTCTTGTGTGTTACACTTCCTGCTTCTACATGTCCAAATCGTTTATGATCTCATTCTCTGTCTTATTTATGGGCTGTCTTGTTACATTCTTACTCAGGGGGCTCTAGGGGTTTCATTACAGATTCCTCTTTAATTTCAGTGCTGATCTGCATGCTCCATTGGACACCCATAAGGAAAGCCATAGCGCTGTTAGTAGGGATGCGCTTTTTTGTGTGTTTGAGGAAGAATAATAGTTTTATTGCCCCCACCCCCCCCCCCAGCCCCTCCGCCTGACAACAACACACAACCAATTTAGCCCACGTTGACAAAGCGTTCACAATGCACATGCAGCGTGAACATCTCTTTTCACTGAGAAAGAAGAGTCCCCCGTGGGCTTTAGAAACACACGCTAACTGGAGGGCACTTTAATTAACATACACTCGTCGCTGTCACAGAGGCCGGTAACAGTCGTTTAAGAGAGATGTTAGTTCAGTTAATTATTCTGTTAATTGGCCACTGTTCCTGATTGAGAGCAATCAGGTTTCTTTCTCTGACTTTGTGGTATAATTGATGTGGGCCTGTTGGGGGCACAGCAAAGTCCTGCTGTCCTGCCACCTTAAGCTGTGACTTCAGAGGGACATTGTCCCATTTGAGTGATTCATGTCCTAACACGTGTGTCAACAGGTCAAACCTTTCTCCACAGCCTGATATGAATTGTTTTACATTTATTTAAGTCTGTCTAAAACCATTCCTCACAGTGCTGTAGGTACATGGTCTTATGGGCTTCTTCTTCCTCTCCATACTGGTTATGAATGGTCCTTCCTAAATAAAGTACACGGTTCTTGCTTTGTGAAAAGAACTTTCTCATTTTGTTTCTCTAAATGCTGCTGTTTTGGTTGTTTCTCTTTGCAGTTATCTGTTCAGAAACCAACATATAAAGCTAATTTAAATTTTGATCTGATGATGGCAGTCACCAAAGTCTGAAGGAATATCTTAAAATGAATACCATTTAAAGGAACTTCATCTGGTTGTTGTCAAAATATTTCACACAACAGTCAGCCTCATGTTAGTGCTAGAGGAAAAAAATCACGCACTCCATGCATTAGTAGGAATATTTGTCTGACTCAAAGGGCTGAGGGCTGAGCGACAGTGCCATCTGTACGTAGCTATTGTGGCTGAAAAGACATCACACAGTACTCATTATATAATCTTAATCTGACTAAAACTCAAGACTGCACTGGAATTGTCTTTGGAAAGGATTGTGTAAGGGCCTGTTTGCAGAGGAGGACCAATCCCAGTGACAAATGCTTTTGCGATCTACATATGAGCATGTGAGTTTGTTTCAAATCAAATATGAAAAGCTGTGAACCGATCTTTAATGCTAGATTTCAATGTGGCCATGTAAGTCTGGTGGAATTCATCATATATGGAGATAAGTGGATATGCCGTCTCCTTGTGGAATTCTAATCTTGTAAAGGGCAGCTGAATTAATTCTGACTGACTCATGAAAAAAGCAGAGGAAATGGAAATGATGATTGTCATCCTGGCTGCCTCCAATCTGTGCATTTTTTACGCAGCAGTAACAAGTGAAGCTTGCTCTATGGTACCTGACCCACATCAAAACTGAGGGAAAAAACTAGAAGAAGAAACTTCACAAGGCAAAGAAGATTATAGGGTGTCAATCTTTGTCTTCTTCACCGCAATTCAACTCAGCAATTCACAGCAGTTTGGCTTTTATTAGCATTTTTAGACTCACCTGTTATCCTGGCTCGCTATAAACCTGATTCTATAAATTTGATTTACAGAGCAGGGGCAACTTAAGCGTGAGAAGTACATCATCACAAAAAACAAAGATGCTTTATCTGTCACATGAACTGTATATAACTGCACTCCCTGATGCGAATCCAGTAAACCAGTTTCTAATCTAGTGCTGACACACCGGAGGATCGTACTGATATTTGGAAAACAGATAGTTTAGAAAAAACGATTTACTGCTACCCATAATTATAAATGACACAAAGGATATAAATGTTCATACGTTTTCATTCAGCAGGTATAACAATATATATATATATATATATATATATTTGTATATTGATATGTATTATGTATAAGTTCCATGTTCATATTCATAAAACAAAGTTTAATATATTATTATCCTAAAAATGTAAAATCAAGAAATACATTTCAAACGCCTTAATTACATGTTGGTGTGTGCTGATTTCTGTCAGATATATCAGCAGAGCATGCTGACAACAGTTCCAAGGGTTGCATGGAGCAGCGGTGGAGTTGTTGACAGTTTCATGAAGAACACAGCAGCTCTAAAAGCTCAGTGATGTCGCTCAGATAATGGAGCTGCATTGCTTTGTTGTAAAACAGACAAAGCGCTTTGTATTGCCAGTCTGTGAAGACCAAGTGTGTTATTAGCACTGTGACTGTCTATTGGCATACTAATACATGGTAATGATGGCAGTGGATGAAATATTGTGATAATTTATGATGATATTTTACAGATAATTACAGGGTTTTTCCTTCTTTTTTTATATAGTTTACGGTTATTCCTATCATTTGTTATGATTTGAGAATGTGTCTGACGGGGCAAGAAACAGTGCAGTCAGGCAGTTATTCAGGTTTTAAAGTCCCTAAAATCTCTATAACATTAAACAGAAATCTAAGTTTATTTAAAAAGAACATCCTAATCATTTTAGAGAAACTTATTGGACTTTCTGAGTCAAAACTCTTTTCATCAGAGGTGTGGGTGTGGTTTGATCAGATCTGTTGAACAATTTGAAGTGTTTCTGAGTTCAGTCTGTATTTTTTTTAAAGCAGAAAAATGATTAGACATGAGTCAATCCAAACAAACTGATGAGAGCCCCTGTCTCACTCAGTCCTCCAGTATAAACCATTACTTTCTGTAATTAGCTGCCACTGTTGAGCCTGGTTTAGATAATATGGCTAAACTCACAGCTTGTTTGAGACTTGTCTGAAAATCCTGTTGTCTGATTGGACCTTTCCAAATTTTGTCTTCTCACCAGTCAAACCAGTAAAGAGGACTCCAAAAATAAGTCCCAAGTTGTGAGAATCTAAATTCCTACAGAATGCAGTCTTTGGTACCATTACTCAGCCTGGATAGTGATGTCACATTTTACGGTAACCTAATGGGCTGCATGTCGATGGGATGTCTGCTCCACTGTACAGCACAAAGACTAATGTTCCTGTTGAAACATCCACTATCACTCTGTGTCTCTGTGTGAAACCTGCTGCTGCAGTGGTGAGAGTGGGGAGAGTCCACAGGTCCCCTCCCACCCCCCACCTCCCCCTGCTGCTGCCTGCAGGGTTCGGCCTGCTGTGATGACCATTAGCGTCTGGCTGAGGCTGCAGGAGATAACAGGTGATTTAAGGCCCTGTACCCCAACATAGCCAGAGAGAAATGGCCAGCTGCTGCTTATCTCCCTCTCCGCTATACACCACACACTTTTACATTAGGCTCCCCTATTCAAAGCCATCTGTCTTCCCAGTCATGGTTTGATAAAACTGCCTATGTACCTCACGAAAGGGGAGGAGCAGGAGACTGAGTAGACACATGCCGCCACTCAGCCTGCATACTTATACACACAACATTCAGAGGATCACCGTGGAAGTCGACACCACATTGGCTGAATACTTCATCCTTGCTGACTTACAGCCTGCGGCGGCACAGTGGGGCTGAGCAACAATAGCTGAGAACAGCACACAAAACACACTGTACCTGAGTGTAAAAGTGAGAGGAAAAGTGTCCAACATCACCTCCGGACTAATTGCAAATCAATGGTCTTGGTGAAATGAATGTGTTGGGATAATAATTGCCTAGTGCAGTACTACATCATCCATTACTGCACTGTGCCAAATACTAATCATTATAGGTGCAGCAATAAAAACTCTGGAGATTTTATCATTTCTCAGAAGAGAAAAAAACTTTATATGTCACTAAGCTTTCTACCTCTGAGAAATATCATTCCTACTCATTGCTCTGAAGGCTTTGACATGTCTATAGACCCATGATTAAATCTTAATGCTGTAACATATTGGACAGCCTCCAGATGTTTTCATCCAACTTAGATGTGCATATGTATATCTTTGGGGTACAAGAGGAAAATGTTTGTTATATTCAGGGAAACACTAACGATCCAGAGGAAAATGGATGTAAAGACAGAGGCAGTTAAATTCAAAGGCGGTGCAGCAGTTGTGTACTTTCCATGTTTGCTGATTTTCCCCACTGTGGAGGCTAAGTCGGCAGGGCTGTCTTCCTTTGGTCTTTGCTCTGTAATTACGCCATCATTGTATGACAGCAGAACAGCCCCAACAGCAACTAAAGGACAGAAATTCTCTGTGTCTGGACATATGCTTAGAGAAGAGTGTGCTCTCGCTCTCTCTGTCCATCTGCCTTTGTTCTCAACAGTTAATCCTTTTCTTTCTTTTTCCTCCACATTTTACACATCTTGGTTCTCCATCTACCCTCATTCCCCTCAAAACCTGGTGATCAAGCACCACCGAAAAGTGCCCATGAAATTAGCTGTATTGCACAGGTTAATATTTCCCTCCTGAAGGCAAATTATGGTCTAGATCCTGAGTGGATGTTGCCACTGGCAGAGCTGGAGTGAGGAATATGCTCATCTCTGTGAAGAGTAAATCAGCTGAACTGAAAGGTCTTTGCACCTGGGTGATCACGCTCAGTGCTTAGGAAATGCATCAAATGACTGTTAATTCTATAATGAATACAAACCTATGATACTAGCTGTGTGAAGCTGCCATTAGGCCTGCCAGTGTTTGCATCAGCATGCTAATAGTAACGCTAACATACTGATGTTTAGCAGGTGTAATGTTTACCATGTCTACATTTGTGTTAACATGCTACCATTTTCTATGAAGCACTAAACCAGTGATAACAAATACACAGGACATTCTGAACCAATGACTCGATGAAACATTAAGAGATCACTAAAGTTAATACAGTTCATCCAGAGCAAGGTAAACCAGCAATATCACATCTGCAAATATTGATATTTGACTAGACATAAAAATGACTAGATGTACAAACTTTGACCTTGTGGTGACAATAGATGAAAATTAGAGGATCACCAAATGCCACCAAATGCATCATCCTCTGGCAACCATTAATGTTTGTATAGAGTTTATTGCAACCCATTCAAATGCTATTTAAACATTTTAATATAAAAGGTGGTGGGCCAACCCACCAGTATTCCTATCCATAGCCCTAGCATGGCTAAAAAGACAGCTCCAGCCCCTGCAGCAGCCCAGCTTGTGTACTCATCCTATCTGTGCTTATTTTCACTGCTTTCTTTGCACACACTGCCCATTTGTCTTTGTCTCAAATTAATAATGCAGAAAACCAAAATTATAATTGCACAGCATGGAGTATGATAATTGAAGTGGTCTGAAAAAATGTCTTACATTAACACTGTGGAAATGATGGAATGTGCTTGTGGCATTTCAGTGGTAGGGTAGTCAATTTTGCCAGCTGGCATCCAATCAGCAAAAGACTTATTCAGACATTTCTCAAGTGATGATAAATTCACTGCCTGATTTTTTAAATAGACCCCGGAATCTTAACTGGCCTGAATTTTTAAAAAATAGTTTCAATGTCAGTTTGATTATGCATAGTTTAATCACATGTTAATTCAGCCACATATATCTGACATCAACCTACAATTATCCTGTTAATATTAGAGGAAGCAGGTGTTTAAGGAGCCTCGGATGAATAGGTATTACCTATAAGCCTCATTATGAATAAGCCCTAATGTTCCCATCCATGTTAGTCATCACAGTAATTCTTCAGAGGATATTTTATCCAGGCATCACTTAATTTTGTTTCTCTTTTTGAGGGGATTAAAGGAGAGTGCTTTTAGCTATTTAGAGGGATAGCTCTTTGATTTTGGCAGATGACTAAAAGCCTGATATTGGACTGTGATTTATTATGTTTTTAAAGCATAATGTTTTGTCTTGTCTCCAGCCTCTCCATCCCTCTACAGCCCATTTGTGAGGAATATTCATGTAAGACATGAGCATGTAGTTCTGGCTTTTGAAGCTCGGCCTGCCAAAGGTTTTCTAATCCCAAGCAAAGTTTTTTTTTTCCCCTCCATGCAGATGGGTGAAGTCATGCAGTCTAAAGCTTCGATTAGACATGCTGTTAGATTACTGCCTCCAGCTCCAGTCTCCCTGTGATGATGGCCTCTGCCTTGACCCGACACTTACCTGCTTCACCGTGATCACAGCCTCTGTCATCTCAGTGGCTGCAGTCAATGTGAATACATGTGCGAGGACGATCGTGTCTGCTAGAGCCATGCAGGTGCACATGTTAACACATGGCTGAGCTCTCATACGCCCTGGTGGGGTTTTGATGACCTGGAAAAATGTCATATTGCTTTCTTTTATCGTTGCCTTTCATCCCACCCTCCTGATCCCTTCGAGTTCTGTATTGTTAGCCCTGGGGATTGTGCATTGACTCGTATTTCACAGTGGCCTTGGTGACAGTGTTTTCATGATCGATGTGCAGTTTTGCTCCCTTTGTGAGGACTGTTGAAAAATCATAGTGTACAAGTTTCTGTTTTAGTCTCACTATGATATAATCTCATGCTTGACACATACTACAGTTGGGGTCAAGTCACATTTGAGCCATTGTGTTTCCTCATAAATCAAAATGTTCAATCCAAACAAATGTCAGTTGATTAATCATCTATTAATATTACTTTAACTGTAGTTTTAGTTAGTGTTTTCAATGGACACACAGCAAATTAATCTCACACATGCGGTGAGTGGTGTTTGGATTCTCATGCCCCCATTCAAAGCAGTGCGACCTCGCAAGCCTCCCCTGTCACCCCCTCTCAGCACGAGAGCGGGTTAAAATTATGAGCAAGCATTTATTAGGATTTCTGAGCAGTATTCATCAGCAGCACAGCGGGGGTTATTTCATTTCCCAAGTTTAGTGGAAAATTCAGGTTATTCATATCATCCCAGATGTTTGCCAATTTACTTAACATCCATAACATATCCGCAATACCCCAAAGCAAACAAGCTCCCTGGCTAATCACAGGTTACTCACTGAGAGGCTGATTCTAACGCTGTCACTTTCCATGTAATATGACATCATTCTAATGTCACCCAGCCAGAGGGGCACGCGGCAGCAGTTCAGTAATGAGTGTGAGCATAACAAACTACGTGGAGCATACAGTACACCTTTCTAATCAAAGTTTCACTTGTGGGCCTTTCACTTCTGAAAACATCCAAACCAACATATGGACAGAAGTCACATGCACAAATGATTAAAGTAAATAATTATGGCACTTACCAAGTTTCTTATATTTGGAACTTTGAAAGAAGTTTTACAGAAATGTTGTAAAATAAAATAAAACGTATTTTAATATTAGTATCCCAGCGGTGGCATATGCACTGTGGCTTCCCAATTTGCTTAGAGTTTGAGTTTGGAGTTGGACAACATCACTTTGGCTTTTAGGTTGTACTGGCAATTACTACAGTTTAATATAGGCGAGGAAAATTGTCAAACTCCAGCAGCTTCTTCTGAGTCTTTTTCCAAACCACTGCCCTTAGTCACATACCCTAAACCACTGGGCTATGGGCCTCTTTGCTTTATCCTAATTAATGTAAAGCCTTTCCACCTTTATTTCTGTCATCATAAGGTTATGTAATGTCACAGTACTGACTGAGATGTTTCCCCCTTTTTTGTCCCTAAGTACCACGACTTTCACCAGACTTACTTTATTTTTGTTTGTCTGTTGATTTTGGATAACATCATTTCAAGTTGTGCAGCACTGAAGTTCTTCTTTTTACTCTTGGGTGACATTTCTGTGAATGAAACCTCCCCACAAATGGAGCAGAACAGATAGCCTTATGTGACAATTTGGGGTGTTGATTTTCCTAATGACCAAATCTCACAAATAGGCTCAAGAACAGGTGGCATTCATCAAGCTCAAACAAACAACTGTGAGATGGGGTTTTGTGAATTTAGCTTGGAACAAACAAACAAGTAAAGCTCATGTTAAAAAACAGAGAACATTTAGGATAAGAAAATGTCCCTGATGCCCAATGTCCATTATTTTGAATAATCTTGATAAACCTCGCTGCCACCTGTTTTTTGTGAAGCTGGAAGATACCAATTTATTTTGTCTTCCCTCACTCCACCTTCACCTGAGATGGTATCTTCCAGCTTCTGACGGATTGAACACACCTGATCCAGGTAAGCCGGGTAAGTGGGTAGGGCAGTACGGCGGCCGATAAGGGCAAACGCTGCAACGGCTGAACGCTGCAAATGGAGAAACGCCGAAAACGGGGAAGAGAGAAATGCTGCATGTTCTTGGGACGGAAGTGCGTCAGGCCTGTAGGGGGACCCGAACTGAGGACTGCTATGAACAAAGTTTGGCTAACTTTTAGAGACGCGATATAATAAAAGGTACGTTTTCTGTTTTTTAAATACTTGGCCGTCATGTTTTACAGTAGGAAAAATACAGTATTGTAAAATTTGTTTGTCCTTGTCGGCCACCGTAGGGCAGGGATATTTGGATAACAAGCAGCCAGCCCAGACTTAGAGCAGAAAGTGAGGTCCATGACTGGTTGGATATCACTGCTGGTAAGTCTAAAAGCATCTTCTGTCGTTTAAGTAAGTAAATGTTTACTTTTCCCCTTAAGGTGTTTCAAAATGCCAGTATGATGGACTGTGCATATATTGTGCATCACCTTGGTCCATCTCTTCATTCAAGCTGTCTAGATGTTTACTGAGTGAAATATTCAAACCCACGTCTCAAAGGTTTAAAATAATTTGCTTTTGTTTTTAGTCATGTTTCCAAAATTTAGCCTGATTCATTTGGTTTATTTGGAAATGTTGGGATGTTGAAATGACGGACCCACCTGCGGGTGAGGTTTGTGTGTGAATTTTCTGCTGATGATATGAGTCTTCAAAAACAGGATGATGTATAAATGTACTGTGACTGTGCAGCAGATTGTGATGGGTCTGTAACTGGAGGTTCAACTTGAATAACATTCAGTAATGTGCAAGACTAAGTTTTTGGATTGTCACAGAATGAACTTAGCTGAGTCTTTATTCATTCATCCTGGAAGTGTTTTTGCTGAGCAGACAGTATGCAGTTCTTCTGCATACTAGTTCTTTTTCAGCTTAGCTCTACTTTACAGTCCAGTTCCTAGATACATTAGTTTCCCACCTCGGAGCTGCCCAGTGTGACCATTGTTCTACTGTTGGACGCTGATGACCATCACTTGGGTAATTCACTGTCAGATTTGTTGCTCAAAAGCGCTTTAGCAGCATTTAGGTAGAGTCTTATTTGTTCTGTGACAGGTTTTTCCCAGGTGGTCTGAGGTAGCCAAGAATGGTTTGTCTAGCCTGTGGGGTAGAACAAGACAGAAAGTAAGCCTCAGCCTCCTTCTGGATTAATAATGCAGTGACACTATTCACAGTCTCCATGACTAATCCAAGGCGCTGACAGCCCTGCAGTATGTTGGTATGTGAGGGCTTTTCCTACCAAACCAGCTGGGCCAATAAGCACGCTCAGAGCTCTTACCATAGAGCTGAAATCCCAGTCAAGCCATCCCACAAGAGCTCCTGCTCTGCTGGGTGTCGAAGCTGCAGAGAAGGCCTGCCAAACAGGGGTGTCATGATCAATATTCTGGAGAGCGCCTACCAAGGCCCCTCCGAGATGAGGTAAAGACGGATTTTATCTACCGTGTGTGTGTTTTCAAGAAGGAGTGGGGGGTTGTGAGACAGATGGAGTAAGAATTAGATGGAAGGAGTTCAACACAAACTGAACAGCCAGGCTCCATTGGAGATAGATGGAGTGGGATGCGGTTTGAATAATTTATACATGCCAAAAATAAAATCAAAAACCTTGTTCTCTCCTTATACATAGATGAGTACCCTGGAATCCCATGAGACTTGTAGACAAAGTAGTGTGGATGGGAGATGGAGCCAGGACACAGCAGCATGTAGGTCCTATAGCTAGCTGTCATTAGTGCTGCATGATTGATAACTGGTTAATGGATATTTATAATTCACCATGGGAGTCATGCTGCTTCATTGGCTCTAACTGGTATGGATTTGAAATGAAAGAACACAGAGGTGATGAAACATCAGCATAATTTACGCTGTGCTCATGGAACCTGGAAATGCCCTTCATCACCTGTACTGACAGAATATGCAGGATGACTGCAAGATATGCTCAGAAAACAGTGTGCTGTACAAAATGTTGATTAGCACTTAAGAATATCTTATTTCTGTGCGTTTGATTGCAGTCACCTGTGTATGCGTCTACGTTGTTTTGTGCAGAAGTGGGATGAATGCAACAGCAGCAGCACATAGTTGCAAAGGGTGCTATAAATCTAAAAAGGCTATATTCTTTTATTTATTTCCTTGGTTAATTAATTTGCAGTTCTCGGTACAGGGGAATGATAATAGCTGCATGCTGTGTGTAAATTTGCACAGTAGATGAATATGTCTTTTTAAACTTTGAGTGAATTTTACGCCTGCTGAAGTTCATTCCTCACATTTGCAGTTTTACTGTTATAGATATCCAGTGCACTAAAGGCACAAAAAGGCCCTTAGATAGCTATAGGTCACCCAGCACATATTGATAGGTGTAAATGGGATGGTTAGACCAACAACAAGCTTCGTGGTCTCATGAATTTCTAACCACAGGGTTTGACCTGTAAAAACAGTCCAGAGGGCTTTTCACCACACATCCAGAAAGAAATTAGTTTGACCTTGTACAGACATATCAGGTCCCTTAAATCATGTTTAACATCTTAAACTGGACTATTATGGTTCTAATCATTAGCACATTATGTGAAAACTGAATTTATACATTCACATCTTAATTATACATTTACAATTCTTTACACACGTTATAGGTATAGTTTACATACCTTACACATTTGCTAGAGACTCCCTTGACATTCATATTTGAGGTAACTACAAAATTTAATTTTAAAGGAAAAATTATTAACATTCTTGGAAAATGCTTTTTTTTTTAATTGCTTGTTTTCTTCTTCCTTCCTTGTAAATGTGAAAGTGATGCCAGCAGGCAGATGGTTTAGCACAGCATAACAACTGGAAGCAGTGGGAAATAACTAGCCTAGCTTGCTCCAAAGGTAACAATCACCTCTGGCACCTCCAAAGTTCAGAAAGTCACTGCATGAAACACAACTATTGACAAAACCACTAACTGTTGTTTTTACATCTGTTACTGTTTATGTGCAGCTTGAATGTACCTGGTGTTAGCTGCCCACTGTCAGGCTCAGCTGAACTAAGTGCCTGCTGGCTCTGGCTACTCTATATTTTGGTACATAGACATAAGAGCGGTATCCCGATCCCAAAACACCAGTCTATCCCTCTAACAACATTTATGAAGGATAATTTTTTCTTTAGTTATCCAGATCACAAAAGGCCTGCACAGAACAGCTGCTAAGTGACACAGCAATTACAGTCAGTCTGTTTGAGACCGCTAAGGTTATCTCTCATTTCAAGACTTTCAGTGGTAATTTCCTGACAATCTGACAATCTTTTTTTTTATTGTAAGTTTTACCTGCAGAGTATAAATTGAACAGGCTGCCTCTTCCCTCTGCTTTGCTGTGCCTCCCTGACATTAACCATATTACTTCTGGGGTTTATGAGATTTATGTTGGAAAAACTTGAACATTAATGCTTAGTATTTCATTTTCCATTTTTCTTACTGTATGTCATGTGAATCTCCAAATTGACAGGAACCTGCCATTCCCTTATAACTATGATCAGACATGAGTCGGAAGCATAATAAACACAATCAGATTCTATTTCATCAAAACCTGGTTAGATCATTTCATTTTTTTCTTGAAGTGATAAACTCCTGTTGGCTGCTAATCACTGTCACTGATTTTATTGTGATGCTATATGATACGATTTTCAATACTTTGGAAAATGATTTATTTTATGCTTTGCTGTCATACTTCAGTGTTTTCTAGTGCCAATAAAAAGATCATTTAAACATGATGTTAATCATACAGAGCAGTGTTCGAAATCTGCAGTAGCTACAGAACTCTAACAAAGAGAGCTGAGATTTAAATATATAGGACATCGCCTTTGGTATACGTGCACATCTTAGACAAAGAAGAAGACGCTCATAGATATGCAGAAATAATTAGAAATCTTCAAATAGCAAATCCTTATTTTGCCAAAACCTGTAACATCAGTACCCACCCAGCTCTGCACAATTCAACACGTAGCACACACGTGGGTGCAGGTAAACAAAAGTAAGCAGACCAAAAATGTAGCAATCAAAGTAAAAGCTGTAGAAAAGTAGAACAAGTCTCTTGCCTTATTAGAGGTCCCATGAGACCGTAATGTTCATTACACACCATGAAAAATTGTTGGGTGGATGAAAAATTGGATTTTGATCTTTACTACTAGTGAGGCAAAAAATATATTGGGGCCTAAGGGTGTCTTCTATACAGTGATCATTTCTACAGTGTTAAATTTGGCTCAGCTTTAATCAGTCTAAGCTGTGCTTGGTCAACTTGAATTGGTTCTCTGCTCAGATGTGCTTTGAGTTGAGTACATACAGGCCACTAAGAAATCTGTTCCAAATACGATGGCAGAGCTGAGAGAATTCATGCTCCATCAGAATGATGGATTAAGAAACGGACAAAAAAAATTTAGTTCAATAAAATGTCCAGAAAGGCCATATGGTGTGCAGTTGTATTTCGGAGGTGAATCTAAGTTAAACGCCATGTCTGATAACACAGCTATGACTAAGATTATCAGGAGTGAAAAGGAGACAGTTTTTATTGAGTGAGCTATGTTTTAAATTGAGCAACTTGCATGTGACTACGTTGGTAAACATTTAATAAACCCTTTTCATGGAACAGAGGTAATATCTCTATCTCTGGTCTGCAGATTTATTATATTTTATTGCTTGTGACTGCTGCCTGAAGATAGGTTGCAATTTAGAGGAGTGCTCGTCCATGCAGAATTATAATGACTGATGAGAGGATAAAATGGCAAAATATAGAAATATTGTCTCTCATCTTAATGAGATGGCAACTTCCCAATTATTTAGTTTCATCTAACATCACAGACCTGCGTGGTTACTATCACTTTTTGTCTTTAGAAGATCTGGGCACAGTTTGTAGGAGCTGTGGGAATTCTCATGAGTACGAGGTCAGTTCCATCTATTTTCTTATTTATTTCTTTTTGAATCTGTCATGTCAGATTGCTGACACTTTGACACACAGGGCCAGAGTTCAAACTCACTGAACTTTGTGCTGGTGCTTTAAGTGCTGAGCTGAGTGATGCAGAAATGCCATTAAAAGAAGCAGTTTAAGACGACTACAGCCTGGATTCAAGAAGGATACCAGCAAGAGTGAAAAACAGAAAATGACAGACACATAGTGTGAAAGTTCATCTTGTTCCGAATATATTAAGCCGAGTCTTGAAAACTGATGTACCTTAGAGTATTGCACAGCAATTACCACAACACAAACTGTAAATTATCTTTGAATCTACTATAAACTCTTCATCAAATACAGAATGCTTTATTATTTTCATTTGGCACATTCAGAGAAAATTAGATGAACCTTCTGTGCACAAACAGTGAGGATGTAGGAAGATAAAATAAAATCCACACCACAAACCAATAAACACCAATGATGATCCTCCATTTTCCCTCTAGTGTTTTGAGGTGTAAAGACATGATAAACTTGATTATCAACCAAAATCATGTAAACATGGGTCATTAGGCTTATTAGGTTACTGTGAACAATGTGAAGGCTTTAATTATCATATTACCTTAGTGTATTCACATTAATCAGGTTCAGTTTCTCCATGCTGAGATTGTCCTTCCCACAGTATCACATGACTGCGTTTTCTCCTTAAGGCTTAACGGGTCACTTAGTCATCTAAATTTTCAGATTTTCAATATTAGATTTTTGTCCCTAAAGGAGAAAGCAAAATCATGATTTATTGCACTGAGAGTTTTAACTGCAGCCTCCACTGGCATCTACTGAAGCTAGACCAGTGTCGCTTTTGAAATGAGGTACCGAATGTTTTCGACAACTCCTTTCAGATCTGGTGTCTTTTTGAGTGTTTTTGCTATGAGCAAATATTATAACTTTTAAAAAAGGTTGTGATAATATCTCCTAGTTAATCTAATCACACAGTCAGTAAAAGACGCTCTCAGATGGAAATTATTAATAATGGCCCCTCTGTCCCCTCATCCCTTCCTCTCGCTTGCTGAGATGTGCTGAGTGTTGGGGTGCATGTTTTCTGCTGACAAATGGTGAATCCACTTATTTGATCTGACACTAAAGTGCTGACTTACAGTCCCACGCAGGAACTGACTCACCTCTCATGTGGAGACAAAAGGCATTTTCATATGTACATCCTTTTACCTCATGTCACGGTGTTTAGTTGTGTTGAATTTTAGGGTTAAGACCTCAGTTTAGTTAGTGTTTAATGTTAAGGTTAATGTAGTCCTGAGGGAAATTAATACAACATTCATGCAAAGCTGTGGGTGGGGACTGGTGTGATCCAAACTACCACAGTCCAGACTAAAGAGCAAATGGATGTAAACTGTATGCCTTAAAGCTTATTGTATGAAATATGTAGCCAGCTATCGTCCCAGCAATAACATCCCACAAAAGTGGATGGATGTTGCTATTAGTCAAAGTAAAATGTGTGAAAGTTTAAATGAAAAGTTATTTTTCCAAAATATGTTTATGCTAATGTGCAGAAGCTTATATGTATCTCCCAAGAGCTGCTTTAATCTACTCGTCCTTTCAATTCTTTTTTTTTTTTTTAAAACTCAACTTAAATCGTCAGCATTTCCCTGCACAATGACCTAAATTCTTTTTTTTTCTGACGTTTCTTTTGTGAAATGAGAGTATTTGACTTTGTCTGACCATATCTCATAAAAAGATAAGCAGAGTGCAAGCCAGAGAGCAACCTTAAATCCGCAGCCAGGACCTTCCTGACAATTCTGACATCTACGAAAACTGAGGATGATTAAGTCTCTTTTGTTCAGGCTCTTTCACTTTCAGAACCACCCAAGAAAAGTAGGCTGACATAATGTTATGTAATCCTTAGAAGGCCTGACATCCTTATGAAACACACAGTGTGAGACTGTGCTGGACAATAAGGTGTCCTGGGAACTCCCTCTCTCTCTCTCTTTCTTGGCAGTGGCTCATTCCAGATGTTTTGGCTGTGGATCCTGTTTGTTGTGGCACCTGGATGTTGCTTGACACCTTCATATGTCTTTATAATTTAGAATTTTGCCACCCTAATGGTTCTCAATGTGCACACAACGTAAATTGCCTGTCGAGCCTGAGGTTTTTTCAACTTTTTTGTTCATTGGGGAGTTTTCCTTATCTGATTATGCAATAGAAGTACAGACAGTACATCCTCTGCTGTTAAGACTATAAAGCTCCTTGAGGTAAATTTGTAATATTAGACCATATAAATTTTTTTTATATGTTTGACTTATTCAGCTTGGTATAGTGGAACATAAGTGTCATTTTCCCTAAGAAAAACTAATGTACATTCATTTACAATATAAAAAGCATGTTTTGCAGAGAATCCCTCAGATTAAGGAGAGCTTTATTTGGCATTGCCAGTGTTTCCACAGTTTATTATATTACCTATACTGTTACTCACCTGAAACTCCCAGGAAGAGCTGGAAATCTCACCCAGGAAATAATCCCTCAAAAACATGTTGTCTCACAAACTTGTGACAGCCGTATTTTTATATTTAGGCCATCTTTGTAGCTGAGACAGCAGTTAACTTCAAGAAATGTTTGGCAGCATGAAGTTTGGATTTTGAAAAGCACAAAAAACAGAAATGCTACAAAATATAGTGCATTGCAAACAGACTCGGGGGATTTAAAGTAATGTATACAGCTTTATACATTGCATGCAACCAAAAGAACGGGTTGATGTAAGCATCAGTCTGTGCTTTGCTCTTAGTTTATTGTTAGATCAAAATCCTCACATCCATCGCACTCTCACTGTTGGGTTTGAGATTCTAAAGTCAGAAAAGTGAAATCATTTTTCTGCATTGATCTGAAAGTTGGAGAGTTGTCAAGGTTGATATAAAAAGCTGGAGTCTTTCCACAACAGATCCCTAAGGAATGTTTGGCTCAATAAGATATCCAACCAGGAGCTTTATTCTCAGACCAAAGCCATAATATCCTCCATCAGATCACACTGATCACTGAACACTGTGCTGGCCAGGACACATTCTGAGTACTAGCCAGAACCAGACTCTACAAAACAGCCTTCAGATGAACACACAGAACAACAAAAGCTACAGGAACTTCTGAAGAGTAAAGGAAGGGCCAAATGAATCAGAGCACAATATAGACCACACTATGGTGAAAGGAGTACTAGTAGTAGAAAGTAGTAATAGTACTTGTAAGTTCAGGTCAGTTTTAAGTTACTTTATTGTTTCTGGCATTTTACTGTATAGTCCTTTTAAGCTTGAAAAGTTTTTTTTTTTTTAACCAACCAATAGTTACTTTTTTACTCTAAATATGATTTTCTAAATCTGACTTACTAAATAGATTAAATCACTTTAAATCCCCCAAAACTGTCTAAAGGATCTGAAAACCTGAACAAATCAAAATCAAGGCATATTCCACATACTTGCTTTTTACAGATCTTAGGATAGTTCTTCCTCAAATGTGGGAAGAACTCTTGGTCTAACAAACAAATCTAAACTCAGTGCTCAGATACATGATACATAAAACTCCTAGAAAAGCACAGACAAAATGCCAATACAGAAACCTATATGTTTTTTTTTGTTTTTTTTAGTTTAGCCAATATTTGGATTCATTTAGGACCCACTGCTTAACAGCTCATAGAGAAAACTGATTAGGAAACTGGTTTTCAGAGTTTACCTCCACATGGTGCAGCTGAAAAATGAAGCTGCTGTTAAAACATTAATGCAGGAATTATTTAACACTGTGAAGGGAGCCATTCTTGGTAAAGAAAAAATATCTTGTGCATTTGTCGCTGTTACATTAACTGCAAGGCTCATCCTTGCAATGGAGTATTGTGTGTATTGTGCCTGACAGGTGCTCATGCGTGGGCTTGTGATGACATTGTTGTGGGGCCTGAGCAGGTGACAGAGCACAGTGGCCAATCTATCACTCGTCTGTACCCTAAGCATACACCTCCATGAACACACACCCTCTTCATTGTCTTCCACATCCAATAATCTGAAGTACAGCACACTATCAAAGCTTTTTCCCAAATGGTGCCCCCCCCCCCTTCCTCCTCCTCCTCCTTATCCTGTCACAACCAGGCAGGTTCCCAGGTGGCTGCTGGATTACACTCATGATGCTGCTTTATGGCACATAAATCAGGAAGGAAATTGTAATGAAATCTGTGGATTCTTGTAAGTAATTTCACATCAAAGTGATTTATAACACAACGGTGAATTGAAACAAATCTTTGGAGGTTTGCAAACAGGTGTCCTGGTATGCTGTACATGTATACAAATATAAAGTAGGAGAATGGGAGGAGGGACTTGCATGGGAGTTTCAAGAACAATTTAACTAAAATATAGATTTATGTTAAGGCCATTAGATATGTATTTAAATATAATCTTTACAAAGTAATCTATGTTCTGTTCAGTATGGAGAATAGCTCTAGATGTTTGTTACACAACAGTCACAACAGCCGATTCTGTAGTGCTTTCCAATGATGTAAATTAGAGCTGCGGGAAATTTACAACACTTCATTATTGAAACTGGCAATAACTAGAGCATTGTTGTGGCTGGATTGATTTAACATAGACATCCAGTCTGAAGCTGAAGTGATATAAATTGTTAAATGTATTGTGAGGGTTCTGCAACTCGCCATTAGAAGTGTGTGTAACAGGCGTTTGACTGGATGCTTCTTAAAAATTCTAATTGGGAGTCATAGTTGGTTTTTTTTTTTTAATGTAATTAAACATTTTAGAAAACATCCTTTCTTGGTGTTATTATATAATAAGATTAATATCACTCATCTTGAGGTGATCAAACCAGCTTATCATAAAATACAAAATTCCAGGGGAAGCAGCCTGGCTCTGCTCAGAATATAAAATGTAGTAATAGAAGCCTTATCTCTTGCTTGATTAGTGAGTACACAAATATAAAAACAAGTACAAACTACAAATTGGGGCTACACCTATTTCCTGCCAAATATGAGACAGAAATTAAGTTAACTTTGCCCACAAGTAGTTACAACCCATAACTCCTCATAAAACCACCACTTGTCATTTTTATATTTTTATTTGTGCACAGATTAAAGATGATTATCACTATTCCCTTTTCAGCCCTGAGCAATTACTTCTCCTGTCTTTCCCCAATCAGCCAATAAATGTCCCCAGACTTTCCTGCTGGCCCCAGTCACCTGACTCTGCCCCGCCCTCCTGCACACCTGCTCTTCAATTCCTCATCAGGTCCCCACTATACATACTAGTCCTCAGATCATTCATGTGTTTCTCTGTGGGCTTGGATCTTGCTAGTCTCACCTGTCTATATTGTTAGCCTGATTTTGCCTGGATGTTTTGTCGGTGTCCAGATTGTTTGCAGGTTTTCAGCCTCAGCTTGTTTCGACTTTCCCTCTTGTTATCCCTGTCTGATGTTAGTTGCCCAGACTCTAAGTAAGCCTGTTTGCTTTGTTGTATAATAAATAGTGCACTCCATCTGGCTGCCTGTCTGTGTGTCTGCACTTGGGTCCTGCCTGCCTGGTGTTTCCCAACACAATTTGCAACAGAGATATATTGTTGATTAGTGAATGTTAGAGTTGGTTGGTTGATTTTTAAGCTTTGGACATAGTCACTCCCCCTTTTTGTCATTATGTCCAGGTTTTCGAGCATAATAAAAAGACAGATGTGAGAATAATTTTATCCAAACTTCTGTACACACACAGAACATTGTGCATTTGACTTCAAAAGCAAAGCATTTTGTTCATTGCAATGATGATTAGAACCAAAACTCAGTCACTTTACATTGGCTGTTAAAGAAGTATGATTTACACCTCCAGAGATTTAGACATTTGGGAGTTTTATCATTACACTTTTGTCCTTTTTCATGTTTGATAATGATGTAATTCTACAAAGAAGAATGTGGCGTCCTAACATATTCCTGACATTTGGTATTTGTGTGCATCCATACATGCTTGTGGTTGTATTCCTGTCAGTTAGCAGAAACAGATCAACAGCTCAGAGGGAGTCCTTGTCCTGGTAATCCTCCATGGCCTGAGAGCAAACCCTTGATGAAGGTGGTTCTAACCCCAGCCTACATTAGCCAAAGGTACAGAGAAAAGCAAATTGCTTGGCCACACTTTGATCCTCCCACAGAGTGTGTTTGACATTGTTCTCTTGGATCATGAACACAGGGGCCGGAACTAGAGATCATATTTTATATTCCAGCCCCAGATGCAGGCATGAAGAACACTGTTTGCTGTCAAATGTAGCTAAGTTATGGCTAACGGGCTGGAAAATAAAAAGCCTTCATAACTTCTAAAATGAAAAGGTAGGGCTCCATCAGGGATGGCTGATTCTTGAGAGAAAGGAGGCTTCCTGTGCTTTGGTGCATTTCATTTTGAGTATTAAAAATTAGGTCCCTCAATACAGAAATGACCCCAAAGATGAGACAACCCTTTATGTCCCCTTTCATCTGACAAGGATTATTGATTCATGAATGTAAATAATCACTCAGGGTTTGATGTGCCCTTGAAGGTAGTTTTGCTCTCTCTCTCTCTCATCAAGTCCATGTTGACTGCAGAGGGGAAGCATGATGCTGGGGGTTGGGAGGTATTCTTCATATCATATCCTGAAATACTCATATTCATATTTAGCTTTTTTTCCTCTCACCTTGACAAGACTTCCACATTTGCTTTAAATGGCAGTGTGGGTTGTTCCTTCCTAGCAGTTCTGCAGTGTTGATGAACATCATTGAAGTGGATTATTTTTTTTGTGCAGCCGTGGACTAATCTCGTAATAATGAGGTCCATCTGTGGCACTGACAATAAGTACAGCACCTTCACTGTAATACTCAATCTTGGTTGACATAGACAGAAACATATTGCCAGACTAATCCACTGTCTCATATCATGGCGTCCAAAATCTAAATTACCATACCAATTTGTGGCCCAGTTATTTCTGTTACCAGTACACCTGTTGATTGCTAACACTGCTTTCCTTATTCCTGACGGTGCACACATACACACACGTCTGTCACCCACTATCCCTAAAATGGTTTCTCCCACATAGTTTCCATAGCAACAGTCCAGTTTTAGTGTTCTGTTGTTTTTCCACAGACAGAGAGTGGCTAATTTTTCAGAATGAGGGTCTTTGATGAAAAAGAAAGCTAGGTTGCGAGATTTACATAATGAATGGATGGCACACTAGATCAGTCACCACCTAGTGCTGATGATTGCTTTTTGATGAATTTCCTTCCTCCGTGTCCTAAGGTACCTCAGCTGCAACAGCCCATTGTGTCCAAAAAGAAAAACAGTCACATCCATCTATTTAGGGTTCTCTGTGCCACTGCAGCCTTAAAACTGGGGTGAAATTGTACATACGCTAGAGTACTGTACCCTGAAGGCAAATGTCAGCATGTCACAAAGTGCTGCACAAGGATCTTTACCAGACAACATGCCCCCATATGTTTCTGTTTCAATGTGAAGCTGTGCTTTTGACTTTGTACCATGGGGTAAACCTCATGCTGGCCTTTTCTTAGGCTTTGAACACCCTCCACATTTATATTTTCTCATCTTTCCCCCTGTCAATCATCACGCAAGAGTGTGTAAAGTGCGTTTCTTGTGTGTAAACGTGTACATTTCTATATGTTTGTGTGTATGTGGTGAGTGATGTCGAGGGAATGAGAGAATTTAATAACACCCTGATGGATGTGTGTGGTATTGATTTGTAGCTGTTTTGTGAGCACTGCTCCAGGCCCTCTGGGAGACATAAACCTCTCTATCCAAGCGACCTCCCCACAGGGTTTGCACCACACTAACACATTGCCTTCCATTTGTGTGTGTAAGGGCGTGTGTGTTTTAGGGGGAGTACAAAGTTGAACCCGAGGTACTCGTTAAACCACTCCAGCACCCACAGAAGGTATAGTTCTCCACGGAGGGAAATGGTGGATTTCTCCCTTGGAGGAAACAAACCTTATAAATAAACCAAATTATGAGGGGAGTCACATTTCAGGACACACAACATTGCAGTGGTAGTTATGTTGCAGTGGATGAAATAGTCGTGGAGTAGGTTTTCTCACAGGCAAGCATTCTGCGTTGATAAAAGGTTTCCTATTCCTCCAGTCAGATGGTTGAAATTACACGACCCTTAATGTGACCTGGTGCCAGTGTGATCCTACCCCGTCTCTTCTGCCTTTGTCTTTTCCAGATCGCCACTCTTTATATATACACACCCAGGCACACACACTTTCAGTTACTCTAGTAGTGCTTGCCTCAGCAGCCAGAGAAGCTAGGAAGGAGAAGTGACACCCAGCCTTTACCACAGCCATTCCTTTACCTCCTTTCTGCTAAATGGATGGGAGAAAGGGACTGTGTATGTGGCTATGGCTGATATCTCTGTTAACAATCTGTGGAGAGTGTGAAAGACAGAGCAAAAGAGGAAGACTGTTCAAGAAAGAAAGAGAGGTGAGATATGGCTGAAGAGTGAATGGGCGTTTGAGGAAAGAGGATCAGACAGAGTCAATGACCAGTGGACTGCTAGAGGCACTTTCCCCACACTCATACTACCGTGCAGATTCAAACATACATGCAAAATATGCTCATTAACAAACCAATGAAGTGTTTAAGCATCCACATATAATCTATTTCTTCATTAGACACACACAGTCAATGGATCATTACACTAAGTATGCTTTCTGCCAATCCCTGAGTGGTGCAGTGCCATGCAAACGTCAGATTCCCATGCGTCATTCAACCTCTGGGTTGAGTTCTCTATAGTCAGAAATAGAAGTAGGTAGTAATCTGTGGTAGAGAAACAAAAGCTTTACCACTTTAGTGTGAAGCAGTATCTGACAGGATTTAACAGGAGATAGTAAAACAAGGCTTTTAATTTGGCTTAAGTTTGTTTTGTATTAGGAAATAGTTTCTGTAAAATGCTTCCATTAATCTTAAGTCCTTGGTTTTTACTGGATGAGTTAAATTCAAAGAGGTGAAATAGCCTATAAATATACACCTTTGACAGTTACAGCTGATCATTTTAACAAATAACACAAAGGCGTAGTGGAGCAACTGGGGTAGATACTTTAGTTGCTGCTGAATGAGGGTGTTTCACTGTACATAATGCAGAATTCCACCTCAGCCGTCCTTAACGCATTATCATGGCTCATTACTCAGGTAAAATGACTAATGGTGTAAACTGGAATGCTTGATACTTAAACTACTCCAAGCACAGATGAACTGTATAAGCTCAGGTTATAATATAATGATGCTCTGCAGGGCTCATACTTGTGCGAAAAGTTAAACGGAGGGAAAAAGTCAGCAAAGATGAGAACACCTTGGCTGTCAACTTGACTGGTCCTACGTTGTCAGCCATTTCTCCAAAAAGGGCCAGACATTTTGTTTTTGTTGTCACCCCCCTCCTGATCGCATCTATTCTGTCAAAGCAGAAAGCTATTTTTCTTTCAGCTATGAATCATCCCTGCAAATCTGTCACAATTTCAAATAATAAATTGTAAACTTTGACAGAAGATGTCCCTATGCAGCCATCACATCAGCATGACTGTGTCATCGAGTGCATTATCCACTATAAAATTTCCAAGCAGTGCCCACACACCGGATACATTAACAGCTCAAACTTTGACTCAAATGTATGTTCAGAGTGCACACATTAGTCAGACATCACCACCACAATCCCCTCGTTTGCTTTGTCACATTGTTATCATTGTAATTGTTTCTGGGTGGCAGAGGTGTAATGACCAGGCGGTTGTTATCACTGAACTCTGGTTATGGTTTATGGACACAATGCTGTCAGATTTATATTCCTCTACACTCTGTATGTGATAAATCTCCAGGACAAGGGTGAAAATGTGATTGCTGGGTTGCACAACACTCCACATTGTGCTTTTCTTCTTCCATGTGTTTGCTTATCAGGTTCTCAGTGGAGGGTCAGGTAGTGATGCGCAATGGTTACTAATTAGATGGGTGCTATGACAGTTTGAATTTTACCTCTCAATCATTTTATTAAAAAAAAAAAAATACATGTATGTGTAATATATAAAACCCAGTTAGCCCCTGCTGCTACTAAAATTGTTTGTAAACCTCTCCCCTGTACAGGAATTGTCCAATCACAGCTTGAATAGACAGAGTATGTGTATAACACTTCAGAGTCAAGGTGGTGTGTCGGGGCACTAATAAGAGCATAATTTGATATTCAAGAAGTTTGAATGATGCTGTCACTCCCTGGCCTTTGAAAAACCAACATAATTAAAAGCCTTTGTTATGAGTGTACCCTTTTAGAAGATTCACCAGCAGCTAATCTTGACAGACTGTTTCCTTTTATCAGAACATTTACATTAGCAAGTTAGTCAATAAATCCTTGACTATGGATTCAAATGTCACCCTGCCATGGACTCTATTTACTCTTCATTATTTCATATTCACATGTTATTTTTATCTTGTGCTGGGAAGGATTCGATTTCATGTCTCTCACTGATTTCTATTTAATTCATGTCATTGATTTTCCTTCATCGTATCTTCATTAATCATGTGAAACTGACTGTCTCAATATATGTTCATCACAGTTACTCCACCGGAAAGTAAACAAAGCCTGATCACATTTTAGTTGACTGAGCTAAAGGATAAGGAATATTTAAATAACCCATGTGGCGTAGCTGTAGTCTTTTACTTTCTTTTTTTATTTCTGGCCTCAGTACTGCCTTTGTGTTTTTCTTGTATGTCCAGTGTTGTGCACATGCATACTTTATAAATTGAAAGAGTATGTCTTTTTTTTTTTTTTTTTTAAAGTATTAAGTATTATTTTAAGAAAATCTGGCAAATCAGTCACTTCCTTGCTCTCAACAGTGTTTCTCATGCTGCTCTTCTGGGGTGAGAGGCACTTGCAGAATGTATATTAAGCTCCATTTCTCATACTTTGCATGCTGCAGCACCTGAGGATGGGCTGAGCATCAGCTCCAGGGCTCTGAGTCAATATTAATCTGCCAATATGAAAGACTGGATTATCACTAGGGGTCGATTGCTCGGGCCTCATGTAAGAGAAGCGTATAATGGAAGGGAGAATCGGAAGGAGGGAGAACGAAATGGACGGGGCTGGAGGAAGGCAGGGAGAGAGATAGAAAACCTCCAGCACTTCTGCATGGCAAATCGTGTCGCGTGTCTTGCAAGTGAAGAGCCCTGAAATTGATTTGAATCAAAAGGAAAGAGTTAGAGCAGAGGGCAGAATTACAGGAATGGGGGGGGGGGGAGTCAAGGACACTGGAAAGGTGACTATCTTAGCATGAGCCCATCTGCTGGATATCTCTGTGCATGTATTACGTGAGTGTGTGTTGCAATGGTACGTTGCATGGAGAAGGATGAGGAGGACAAAACATAATGTTGGCCTCCAGGCTTAAAGAAAACGACTAGCTATTTAATTGCAATCTCCAAAGGAAAAAAACTTGGAAGTTAAAACAAACTTTCCTAAAAGTCATTGAATAATGCATAATAATTATAGTCAATAATGTGCCAGTTCTGTCCTTGAAACCAGCCATACCTCATATTTTCTGTCGAAGCCATCTTGAAATGTTACCTGAGCAGGTACTCTTCTCACTGGGAAAAGTATTGGTTAGTTTTAGTAAACATTCTTTTGGTTCTCATCTTGTTTTTTTTTTTTTTTTTTGGCCACAGAAGGCAGCTGTTTTCAGCTATAAAGCTACCTGTCCTACTTCCCCAGCCCCAAATACCAGACAAATTTAGCAGTGGAGCATTTAGCAGCAGAGTCACAGATTTTCACCGGGAGCTGGTGGAGAGCAGGAAAGAGCTAAAAAGGGTGAAAAATATATTGAAATTACATTTGTCACATGGCCTGAGATAAGACTCCAAATAAATGCTAATGTAATTCCACATGTGCTGGATGTGATCATAGAAAGTTACTTGCTGACAAGTTTATCATAACTCCTTAAAACTTTATTTTGATATTGTGTGCACCGCTCATGGTTTGTTTGCAGGGCCTGACCTTTAGCATTTGGGGAGAAGAAGAAGAAACCAAAATGTTCTATGTGCATTGTGTTTAGAGAATTGGTGCTTTCTCACAGTGTGCACATCTGGCTCTGTTTGTGTGTCATCCCAGCGTGCAATGATGGTTCCAAAGAGCAGTAAAAGATTGCGACCTCTTCCCAGGCCTTTATGCCTTCTCATCTCCTTCCCCACTGAGATCAGTTCTGACTCTTTGTCCTCCTTGACCCACTGTTGAACTATTCCCCCATTATCCTCATCATCCAGAACCCTCCCCTCACATGCACAAACTCCACCCTACAGGCTATTCTTCCACTGTCCCAACCCTGCACCACCATCCCTTCCTCCCACCTCTTCTGGGCCACAGATCCAGCTGCAGCTTTCGGTGGCCCTCTCTGCACTGCGACACTTAGTTCCCGTCCTTTGCCTGCTGCCTGGCTGCTAATCGAGATTGGTGGGGAGGAACGGATTGCTGTGAGACACGGCTGTCCTCTGGAGCCCACAGAACCAGGCCAAGGTCGCTCGCATTACTCCTGTGCTACAGCTGCCCACAGCAAAGAGGGAGCGAGATAGAGAGAGAGGCATGCAGGAGTTAAAGGCAAGACAGATAAGACTGCTACTGAGCAGAGCTTTGCAGAGAACACAAGTCAATAGCAATGCTGGAGTTCATTTTGTTTTTCAAATTAGCAATTAGAGGGAAAGCACTGGAATATTATTATCATATCACATGCCTCCTTACCCCTTTTGATGAAATATTCAGACATGTCACTCTGTTTGACGTGAGCTTACGAGTAACCTGTTTTTTCTGCTATCTTCTTAATCAGCACTCATAAATATTCCACTCTTGGCCCGTTAGTTTTGTGAGAAGTGCAACTATAAACTTGTCAGGAATTCATTTGTTATATATTGTGTGCAGACACATATGGCACAAGAGCAGCTCTAATTCAGGAAGTTTAGAGAAGCTTCACTGGGCAGAATCGTTGCACTGCAACAGCTTGCAGTTAACCTTGGGATAATATTTACTTGACTTCCAGCCCACTGCCAGATCAGTTTGTTGGGAGTGAACAGTGGAGTGCCCCAACCATTCCTACACATTTACAAGACAAGAGACGTATCTCTTCAGGTCTCGGTCAAGAATTGTTATGGTGTAGTGCCATTCAGCAGCCCATTTGCGCTCAGAGCTGACAGTGTGCTTTATGGAATAAGTTGAGAGATGGATACAGAAGTGTGGGCCTCTCTCACAAAAGCATACACTGTTGTCATCAACAAGGCTGTTCTTTTTTTCCAGCCCATTGCCTTTGCTGTAATTTGCACTCTCTAGCGTTCTCCCCTCCCTTTGCCACCATTATTTCAGACAATGTTTTAGAAATCACAGCCGGTTTCCCAGCTAGTGTTCACACATTTGTCATTACATGTCAGCAGGGCCTGGGGATTTTGCTGCTTCACTTGGCAAAAAGCAATTGTGTGCATCAAGCTGTGGCTCTGTTGTGGAAGTTGATACACACCTGGAATGAAAGGAGGCTGTGGGCAAAAACACTTCTCATGTTATTAGGCTGCATAGTTAGTTCAAGAGTCCAGCCTGTTTTACATGTCCCACCTGCCAGCATCTCTTTTGTCTGGCTTTCTTCCACACTCTTGTCTCTAAGCCCTCTCAAGGCCTGAGCATCCCCTCTTCCACCTCAACTAAGCTCAAACCTTAACACACTCTGGCTTTCTGCCGAGTCCTCGGCGCAGTGTCTGAGTCTGGTAATCTCCCCCTGGCTGTGCACGCTGGATTGTCACAATGATTTCTGATTAGGTGCTTAAAATGATTGTATTTTACCGCTGGAAGACTGTATAGTGTTACATAATTAAGTACCGATGAATAGGGACCAAAGTAGGGAAATCTCTTATGACAGCAGTTCAGCAGTTTAAATCAAAATTCCAATTTTTACAACTTGTCTTTTTTGCATAGTTTCATTATTGTCATTGCTTATACAAACACCACACTTGCCAAACAAATCGCTCAGGCATGGAATGAAGATTTTTGGGTTTTTTTTCCCATCATGTTTTTACACCTCGAAGTAAAGTGATGACCTGCTCTCTTTAACACAGAAATATAAAATATGATCTGTGGTGACATATTTGTAATAATTAAAATTGGCATGGCATGTCTGTCAGTTATTTAGTAATGTAAGCATGATATTTAATGTAATGTCATATATGGTAAAGTATTGTTAGTTTGTGAGCTAACTTTAGCTTTAGCTAACTTTAATTGATCCTTCAATGCTAATAAAAAAAACATTTACACAGGTGACTTGTAGGAACTTCAGTATTTAGTGAGTTGTTAGGTGATTCTGTTGTTTTAGACAATTCCTATCACTTTAAAGTGATTCTTTATTTTGCTGTTCATTCTTTGAGATACAGTATGGCAGGTTATTTCATTTATATAGCCTAATATGATATGTTTCAACCAATGCAAGCTTTTACTGTTGGGTGTTTTTGGGGGCTTTTCTGGTTCATGTTAGTGGGGTAGTATTTTTGTAAGTGCGGACTCCAGATTGCCTGAATAGACAAGTCATTTATTGTTGGTTTAAACATATGGCCTTGGTCATGTGGTTTTCAGTGTACAACCTAAAGGTGTTATTTAGTGTAGTTCTATCATTTAACACTATGATCATCATAAGTTCATTTCCTTAAATGTAATACAGTGAGTACATCTTTACAGAAGTGAAATGTATTGAAGTAAATGAACTTTAAAGCAACAATACTTGAGTTCAATTTTCCAGTCCTCTCTCCATCCATGCAAATAAGTTTGGCTAACACACAAGTTTGAGGGTTAAGACCAGGAGACCATAGGAGTATGCCATCTCTGCTACACACAAATCTATTTTTCAAATCTTACTTTTTTCTTCTGAAATACTAAATGCTTTAAGCTCTTTAGGATTCTGGAGAAGACATCACTTTATTGAAACTGGTCACTGCCCATATTGTATATTGTGTGTAATGTGGAGTAATGGTTAGGCAGTCTTTGGCTAAGGTTGGGAACCACCGCTTAAATAAAAAAGATTCACTCTAGTGTAAAACAAATTTTTATAGTAGATAAATGCTAATAGATTCATTAAATTAAAAATACATGCTAATGTAATGTTAACTGTCAGTATTTTGTGGTGTATGGTACAGTTTTTGTAAAACAGTCCCATGAATAACTTGATATCTGACAGAATCTACTGTAGGAGGAGACTTAATGGGGTGCCAAAACAGCATCATGTCCCCAAATGTCAATAACTAAATAGCTCAACGTTGACTTTGGGGATTGGAGTGAGAACCACACTCTCATCCCTAAGACTGGTGCAGCCATGAAGGCAGTGAACAGCTTAAAGAGCCCCTTCGGGGTGGGATTTCACAGCAGCATCTGTGCTCTTTTTCAAACAATACAGCTTTCAAACAGGCTGAATGTAGACTTGAAAGATCACATGGAGGCCAGCAATCTGTTCCACTTTGCTATCGCATGCAGGTCTAATCCATTACTGCCACTGGAAGGAATACCAGAGTAATCTCATCACAAATGGAGCTGATTATTTGTGGGATTACTCAGAACACATTTACCAGAGAAAATGTTATTTTGATTGTGACTGTTTGGATGCAAACATAATCTTACCCATCTTGAAACAATTGCTGCAGATAAGAGTAATGAAGTTGCAGCTTGAAAAATGAAATAAATTGCTTTTCTGCTTGTGTCTGAGGCAGAGAAACTCAGTCATGAGTGAAAATAACCACATCTTACCAGCAGGTTTGTACATTTGTGATTGTCATTTACAGCGGTATGATCTTTGTTTCCTTCCTGTTTTGATTTGAGCATTTAAAAGAGCAGGACCATGAGGCAAATTGCATGTCAGAGCTTCACACTTAATTAGCGGCACAGATCTTATGTCCATAGCGGACATATACTCCACCCACTTGTGGCCAGGGCAACATTAATTGGGTCAGTAAAAGACTTTGTGGTGGCAGGGTGCCACTGCAAGTACTTTCATGTCCATCAAAGAGCAAACTCTATCAAAAATACTGTGTTCTCACCAGGAACACTACATATTGAATCCAGGCTGAGGCTGTTATCTACAGGTTGTAACCTAGACTTTAGTGGTTGGCACTGACGTATGTGTAAGTCCATTTTCACACAACAGCAAGATAAGTGAGGTCTGTTTCATTAGAAGTGCTTTTTAATTTAGTACCAGAGAAGTAAACATTCAACCAGAGTGGTTTTGTCACTTCACACACCCATAGATACATATGTGCACATGAACCTTCTCGGTGCATATTAATGTGCTCCACCCTTGTCATAATCAGCAGCCAGCAGCATTAATATTCCCTCTGATTTCCACGCACATGAGCATTAAAATACTGCTATTAACATCATTACCGCCATGGAAATATATCAACAAGTCATGTTGAATTAGTGTTAATGTGCTTGCTGATTGGGCGTTTGCTCCCCTCCGCCCGGCTGAAATGCCACCATGCTTTTTTCTGCTCGGCCTGGCAGGAAGCCTGTTCTGGCTACCCACTCATGACCCTCAACACTTGCTGTTGTCAGGGAAATGGATTTGCCTTTCTGGTGTGCTAAGTTTTTTTTTTTTTTTTTTTTTTTTCCAAATTGGATTAATTGAAGTAATAGGCGGTTGTCTAACCCTCCTAACCATGCTTTTTATCTCTCACTAATTGTTCTCTCCTTTCCTGCCTCCCTCTGTCTATCTCCAAATAGTATTTGTGCTGTGTGTCTCTTCCCCTTTCTTTCACTCCCTCAGTCAACCTTTTACACAAATGATGTCCAATCTCGCTCTTTAAAATTTCTTTAGCCATTGTTTGAGTGACTGCTCATTTTGTGGCGGAAACTATGCTTTTCTCACACTTGTATTCACGTGCTTATCTCACGTCCTGTGAGGAGAGCAGCTCTCATTCTGCTCTTCCTGCACTGTGTGTAGAAAGCTGTCATGGAGATGTGTTAACATGCCAGATTGAAAATGCGGACACGAAAAATGAGACAGAAACCTCAAGCTTTACATACCTCCACACACTGCACCGTGCACACAATCTAAACAGTCTCTTGCATGAGCCAAAACAATGCACACCCATGTTGTATGTTAGTCCACAGGATGATAAGGAACTTGTTGCCATGGTGAATGCATGGATGTGTGAACCAGTGTTTAACTGGCTTTTTCTTGCCACTAGTTGACATGCACAGCAAAGGATGTGCAGCAGGTTAGGGTGATTAAGGACAGGGATGGAAATGTGTTGACAGGTGCCACAAGTGTGATGGAAAGATGGAAGGAATACTTTGAAGAGTTGATGAATGAGGAAAATGTCAGAGAGCACAGAGTAGAAGAGGTGACTGTGTGGAGCAGGAAGTAGGAAAGATCAGTAAGGATGAAGTGAGGAAGGCATTGAAGAGGATGAAGAGTGGAAAGGCAGTTGGTCCTGACGACATACCTGTGGAGGTATGGAAGTGTTTAGGAGAGGTGGCAGTAGAGTTTTTGACTGGGCGACTTAACAAGATCTTGGAGAGTGAGAGGATGCCTGAGGAATGGAGGAGAAGTGAACTGGTGCCCATCTTTAAGAACAAGGGAGACGTGCAGAGTTGTGGAAACTACAGAGGAATAAAGCTGATGAGTCACACAATGAAGTTATGGGAAAGAGTAGTGGAGGCTAGGCTGAGGTCTGAAGTGAGCATTTGTGAGCAGCAGTATGGTTTCATGCCAAGAAAGAGAACCACAGATGCAATATTTGCTTTGAGAATGCTGATGGAGAAGTACAGAGAAGGCCAGAAGGAGCTGCACTGTGTCTTTGTAGATTTGGAAAAAGCCTATGACAGGGTGCCAAGAGACGAGCTGTGGTTTTGTATGAGGAAGTCTGGAGTGGCAGAGAAGTATGTTCGAGTGGTGCAGGACATGTATGAGAGCTGTAAGACAGTGGTGAGGTGTGCTGCAGGGGTGACAGAGGAGTTCAAGGTGGAGGTGGGACTGCACCAACGATCGGCTTTGAGCCCCTTCTTGTTTGCTGTGGTGATGGACAGGCTGACAGATGAGGTTAGACAGGAATCTCCATGGACCATGATGTTTGCTGATGACATTGTCATCTGTAGTGAGAGCAGGGAGCAGGTGAAGGAAAATCTAGAGAGGTGGAGGTTTGCTCTGGAAAGGAGAGGAATGAAGATTAGCCGCGGTAAAACAGAGTACATGTGTGTAAATGAGAGGGACTCAAGTTAGAACGGTGAGGTTACAGGGAGTAGAGGTGAAGAAGGTGGAGGATTTTAAGGACCTAGGGTCAAGACTCCAGAGCAACCGAGAGTGTGGAAAAGAAGTGAAGAGACGTGTGCAAGCAGGTTGGAACAGGTGGAGGAAAGTGTCAGGTGTGATGTGTGACAAAAGAGTGTCAGCAAGAATGAAAGGAAAGGTGGACAAGACAGTGGTGAGACCAGCAATGTTGTCTGGTTTAGAGACAGTGGCACTGAGAAAAAGACAGGAGGCAGAGCTGGAGGTAGCAGAGCTGAAGATGTTGAGGTTCTCTCTGGGAGTGACGAGGATGGATAGGATCAGGAATGAGGACATCAGAGGGACAGCTCATGTTAGATGTTTTGGAGAAAAAGCCAGGGGAGCCAGATTGAGATGGTTTGGACATGTTCAGAGGAGGGACAGTGAATACATTGGTAAAAGGATGCTGAGGTTAGAGCTGCCAGGAAGGAGGCCTAGAGGAAGACCAAAGAGGAGGTTCTTGGATGTAGTGAAGGAGGACATGAGGATAGTTGGTGTGGGTGAGGAGGATACAGAGGATAGGATAGATGATTTGCTGTGGCAACCCCTGAAGGGAGCGCTGAAAGGAAAAGAAGAAGTTTACATGCACAGCAAACCAGCTGTTGGTCTTACTCTAGTTATGGTGTGATTACAAACTGTTTACATGAATGTTAAAAGTCCAGCATTGTGTATTTCTTTTTGGCATTATGAAAAATGATCATTTTTATCTGCAGATGTTCTGCCCATGGTTAGAATGATCTGCAGGGGCCAGCTGATGCACATGTAGTGAATGTGTGCATAATTTTTAGTAATAGTGGAAGGTAAACTTTAAAGCTGAAATCTGTAATCATTTTACTGAATGAAAAAATAATCTGCAACACATCTGATAATTGAATCAAACAGTTCACATACAGATTCCATTCAGTTTCTGCTTGAGCTTAAGAAAAGAAAATGATGTCCATTATGTTGGGCTTTTTGCTTGGTAGCTTAGTTTAGCACAAAGACTGAAAACAGGGACAAAATGGCTGACTGCCTCTGTCTAAGGATAAAAACCTTCTCATTAACACATGGCAAGAAAGTGAATAAACTTTAGGTTAAAATGTTAAGCTCATTTTCTTTTCTTTGCCACTTATAATTGATTGTTGCCTCAAATTTGGTGGAAGAGAACAAGCAGGTTCTGTTAATTTGTACTGGGCAAATTGTTTTGCTAATTTTTCATTTTATTAACCAAACAATTAATCAACCGGAGAAAATAATTAGCATATTTTTTAAATTGTGAAATGAATCAGGAAGTCAGTAGCAGTCATAGTATCTGTTCTCCATTTCATTTTGTTCAGAAAAGAAAACCAAAACCCGGGAGGGTGGACAGAGCCTGTGGTCCTTTCAGCTGTTGTGTCCCTGAACACACAAGTTTTATGCTTGAATCTGGACGTAACCTACGAGAATCTGCTAATCAGGTTAACAAGGGGCCGCTCCCTGTGTAGCCACTGGCAATAAGGGACAAAGTCCACACAGAGGCAGTTAAATGTTTGCATGTGCAATCTATCCTGCAGGATAAGACAGGAGTCTAACTGAATCATAAAACCCAAATCAGGTGGATGAACCTCACTGCTTTCTGTTTGTTCTTGTTATATCGCTACTGCTTCCATGCATTTGAAGGCGAGTGGGTGAGGAAGTGTTTTATGTCCAAATGGGGCTTGCTTTCTCTGTCTCTCACACATACATCTGCGCATTCCTTGTAAAAACTTAACTTTCCAATTACATTACAGTTATTTCCACAGAGACTTACCCTAACCATAATCCCTCTTCCATAACCCCAGCCCTTATCCTAACCTTAACTTTACCCTAACCCATCCCAACGAGGACAGCTGAGTCACCAAAATGTGAGTACATAAGCAGGTTGTGGTCCTCACAGTATGAGTACCATCTCACACACACACACACACATGCACACACACACACATACACACTCACACTCACAGCCTCATTCACTTGTAACAGTGTGGGACAAATTTATGTCCTGAGTATCCGACACTTGCTGATGGTTAAAAATGAGTTATAAGATGCTTGCGGACTAGAGGCTCCATAAATCCTGGACTGGGCCATGTCATACTGGCCAGCTGAGCCTCCTCTTGCTTATTAATAGCAATTTACCCACCTTGTGTTTGATGCAGTGCGGCTCTGGCTGGCCAGTCCACTGCAGGCCGCTCCCCTCACTCCACACTCAAGGTTCAGTGCCCGTTCCTGTCAAGTGCAGCTGGGGTTGAGGGTTACACTGACACCTGCTGGTCATCGCTGTTACTTCAGAGTCAAACAGCCTCTGTATTTGTTAACCCATGCAGTGATCCTGTACTTGAACGATGATAAAAATGATTATTACACAGCTAAAGGAGCACACCCCAGCAGCTGCATTCATGTGCTGATTTGACCATTAGCCTATGACTTTGGACAAATGGCAGCCCATTATTAAGGTGTGATGGGGGAGGACTAAGCCGTTAAGAGTGGCTTAAAATTTTCCCCCAAGACATTAAATCATGTCCTACTTTCTTTTTTTCTTTTTTAAAGGCAACCATCGTTGTCTTTAATGAATTACAAGATCCAGAAAGTGGAACAGTCTGAAGAGTGCTATCCCACAGTGGTTATAATACGTCTTGCTCAGTTTTGTTTCCCCAACAGGAGCCGGTGCTCACTCAGTGTTTAAGTATGGAGGATTTTATCAGGACTGAGTTGATCTCTCTGTTAACTTTGCCTGCTTTGCCCCTTTCAGACTCCCCCCCATCCTGCCCCACCACCAGTAGGTGTATTAAAATTGATAGGTGGGGATTTCCGCAATATCTGTAATGCATATCTTCTGTGTGTGTGTGCCAGTGCATGTGTGATATCTGTTTGATTCCCTAATTTGTAATGTAAGTACCCAGGTAGTTCAGAGCTATTTCCCCCCTGGGGCCTCTTCATCACTAGAATGTCTTTTGCACTCCCCCATCATCTCTCCGAGCTCTCATTTTTCTCTCTTGCACTCACACACACACTCACACACTCACACACTCACACATGCACACACGCACACACAAACACACTCGCCCTCCCACCAGGTAAATTAAAGTTATTGGCTCTGAGGCAAAATAGTAATATCAACATGTCATCATGGGTGTGTTTAATAATATCAGCAGGATTATATTGACAGAGAGGATTAAATTGTTTTACAAGGGAGATTATAAATCCTCAGAGGGGATGTGGCATTGTAAGTTATTATTAACACTTAATGTAGTCCCATCTCCTGCTTAATGCATTGACTCCTCAGCACACATTAACATACTGTAATGGCCAGTGGTTGGAGAAATCCATTGTCACTGCTATTTCAATAGGCTACCATTTAATAGACACGCCATATTGATCCTTCCACTGGGCCATCATAAGCAGTACTTGTGGTTGTAGTAATATGAGCTCAGGTTTCAGCCATAATGCATGAATGCACATTGCATGTAAGGTAGTGTATTGTTTATTAATAACATATGCTCACCTGACAGTCCTGTTGACCGTACTCTGTTGAACTGCAGAATAGTCACTTTGTTCAGAGCTTTACATTGACCTTCACAATTTCACTGCAGAATATTAAATATAACAAGTGATTAACATGATACTGATTCTCAAAAAAGAGCAAAGTGTCCATCTCTCTGCTGATCTAATCCCACAGGCAGATTTTCTGATTTGTTGTAAAGAAGATTTTAAATAGATTCAACACCAGCTTTGAACAAGAGACTTTTCTTTTTCCCCGCGAACTTTGTACAGATGCAGCTTTTGTGATTTACGATTTATAGAGAAGTAATGATACACTGACACGTAATTCATTCCTGAATAGCTGTTATAGTGAGGAAGTTGTCCTGTCAACAGCCCTGAGCCATCTGTACAGAGTGCACTGGCTGTGTCTGATTTGAATGTGAGTTGAGGCAGCGTCTGGTGCCTTTATGAAATATTAACACAAGGTGGTGCTCTTGTCCTCTGAAAAAAGCAGTTTGCCAACCTGATGCTGGATCTGCATGTGTGGTAACATGGTCACATACTGGTGTTTTGATGCTTTTAGTGTTGGTCAAAATAATTCACTTTGAAAGACATAAGGTAAAAACAGCACTGAGGAGTTGTATTCTTACCATACTTGTGACTCCAGTATGCTTCTATCTTGTGATGATAGAGAAGCATTCAAGATATTAAACAATTATTAAATAATAAGGGGATGTCCAGTGGCCTATGATTAAGACACACTACAGTGGACCTCAATGTCCCTGGTGTGAGATCAGCTGGGGACCCCTATCACATGTTTCATTATAAGCAATAGTTAAAAAACAGGGTTACCTAAAGCATGTCTGTTAATGTTAAAGAAGAATTATTAACATAATGTTAACAACATTAACATTAAATACACATGACTGCATACACTGTGATCACATTAAAATCAAGGAAAACAAAAAAGGCCATGTATTATTTGTAAATGATAGACCTCAAAAACTCTTACTTATTGGTAACATCACATTTTTTTTCAGCTGAGCTCCATTCACCTTAAACCAATATACCATGTTCAACACTAATCTTGTATTGGATGATAACCAAGACTGTGATAGCTTTTCTTTTTTCATTTAGGACTAGATCGTCCATATTGAAGCTGCCTGGGTTTCCGGTGCTTTTAATTTTAAATCTAGTCGGTAGGTCATTATAAATACTGATAATTATGTGACAACTTAAGTAGTTTTTAAATAGCAAAGCAAATATATCACAATTTATGTTAGTGACTGTAAAAACTGACACTTCCTCCACTGATCTGACGGTACTGTGTTTGATAAAGTCGTTCCAGTTAAACAAAATATAAATTGAACATTTAAGTCAAATAAACACTATATTTTCTGTACTCCAAGAAAAAAAGAAAGATTTAATGCTATGACAATATTATCTAAACAGCACAGTGCCAGTATTGCATGAGGAGGAATAAAGTGTTTGCTTTCTCTTCCATTAGGCGGGCAGGGCTCAATATTAGGACAGAGTGCGTGATCTGTCTCAGTCGGCACAGGCCTCGTTAAATCGTTTAGAAAATTGCACAAGGCCGTTTTAATGTGATTAAGACACAAATTGAGCGCACTACCCACCTCCTCCTTATAGCTCCTCTTTGTCTCTGGATGATGTAAATGTCAGGCATGTGAGGTTGAAGAACAGAGGGAGGGGAGATGAGGATGCTCTGCCCAGCTCCCCTGTATCCTTGACCCACTCAGGATACAGTAGAACATCAAATCTGCAGAGAATATTAAATGCTTGGTGTGTATTACTCAGTGAGAGTGTGTTGGTATGTAGAGGGTATGAGGCAAAGATGTATTGACAAGTGGGCAGGGTGTGTGTCTGTGTGTGTTATTTTGGAGAGGGCAGGCAAAGCCAGAGACAAAGACAGTCTTCCCCACCACCCGCCCCTCTCCCCTTGCCTCTCTCTTCCTTTCTACGGCCCTCTGTGGTCTCCTGGCCGCCGCCAAGTCATTTCAATCTAAATGCAAATTTCATCAACCTCCCACTAAAAAGACTGATATTAGTATCAAAGCCAATGTGTTACGGCTGTGTCGTGTGGTCGTGTCACACTCAATAGCATCTCCAGTACTGAAACCTGCCAATCTCTCTCCGCTAGTGACAATGGCTCTCAGCTTCCTTTCTTTTTTCATCTCTTCCTTTTTCCTTCTTTCTTGGACTCTTCTTTCAACAGCACTCACTCTGGATAACATATTTCTTTCTGGCCACTTAGAATTCTCCTTTTTCCCTTAATTCTGCCTTTCCACATCCTCACACATTTGGCCCCATCTAACCTTTCTTTGAGCCCTTAAAATAAAACCTCACAAGTCCTTTATATATTGTTCTTCACCTCCCCAAGCACTCTTGGCCCCACTTTGCTCCAAGCAGCTCACTGGGACTATATGCATGTATGCATGTAGGCTATGTCTCTTCTCCTCTGCAGTCACGCACATCGCTCTCTGTCTCCTTCCATTTATCTTTCCCCTCTCCCTCTCTGTAAACATCCATCCTCCATTTTCCTCGCCTTAATGTCGTCTCTGTGTACGTGGTGAGGTGAGGTGGAGGTCTGGGATGCAGGGATGGGTGAAGAGGTCTATGAAGTGAGGGAGAAGATGGGTACAGGGAGGTAGGGAGGCTGAGAGAAGAGGCAGAGTGCCCTGGGGAGGCTGCACTCCAGGGTTTGTTAACATGCAGGTTGCATATTTCTGAATTGCAGAGCAGCTTTATCTCGCCGTGCAGGGTCACTGAAGCACTTCCTTTCTCACTGTGTGTGTGAGTGTGCACTGTTTGTGTATTTCTGTGCATACATGTTGGCATTTTGGGCTGTGTGTGTGTCCGTGCCTGCATGTGAATGCATATGTGTATGCAACAGTGCTGGCAATAGCAGGAAATGTGAAGCTGTGATGGGAGGGATTCTGTGCCTCCCTCTCTCTCTCTCTCTCTCTCTCTCTCTCTCTACCTCTCTACCTCTCTCTCTCTCTTTCTCACACTGCAGCAAGAAACACTCATCAAACTGCAACACGCATCTCTCAGAAGCCCACAGATACAGCAGCAGCAGTAGAGCCCAGGCCTCCTGTTAACACACAGACATGACACAGCGACACCCAACAGCTTAACACTCTGCTCCCCAGCTGGCTCTGCTCTCAGGTGGGCCACTAAGGTCTGCCAGATAAAAGTTTGCACTGCAGGGTATTGCGCCTTTTAGGTGGAGGGTGGGTGAGGGGGGGTACTGAATTTCTGTGTTGCCACCGGCCCCCCTTTAAATAGCTGGTGTCCACGCCTGCCTGCCTGTCTGGTGTAAGTTAAGGATTCTGGCATGTGTGTGTCCTTGGAAGGTCAGACTCTCCCTGAGGCTGTGTTGCATGCTGGGCCCATACATCTTCAACATGTACTGAGCTCTAAATAAGCCTCTCTCCTTAACATCTTAGTCACAATCCTCTCCATTTGTCACAGCCCAGCAGCAGTGCTATATTGTCATACATGTCACTGTTATCATTATCCAATAACAAGGTGTCGTGCAGAGGTCAGGCTGTGTGGGAAAAGAGGATCATGTGTGTGTTACTCCAACTGAATGTTTAATTACTTCTGTCTCTGTTTTGACCTTAGTCGTGTTTTTGTGTGCAAGAGAGACAGTGTAGGAATGTTTTCACTTGCAACAGAGAAAATAAGTACAGACTTATCACAGATCTCTGTGAGGCCTCTCAGATTGTCTCACTAGTGTTGTCAGCATAGTGTGTCTTACAAATGAATGTGCAACCAGTGATATCATATTTTTGTTCTACACATTTTTCCACTTGTATGTTACCCACAATGCAACTTGACCAGTGACGGTTTGTTCAGATTCTGCTAATTGACTTTGATGTGTAAAATAATCTTCCCAAATATATCTGGCCCTCTTGTTGGGAACCAGTGGCACAGACAGCTGCTCTCAATAAATATTGAGGTTCCACACACCAAAAACAGACTTTAATTTTGTATCATTCAATTTTGTCGCTGTGTGTGTGTGCGTGTGTGTATGTGTGTGTGTGTGCGCGCACACACTAATGCATGTTTCTTAGTGTGTGTGTGTGTGTGTTTAGTCTGCAGTAACATTTGACATATTTGTATAAGCAAACTGAGGATGCTGAGGAATGCTATGATCCATCTCTTATCTCTCTTTGTGACTGAATGGACATCAGTTTGCACATTCAGGTTTAAAAACGCTGCTTATATTAGACACACTTTTGAAACCAACAACCCCTGCTTCCCACACAACTGAAGGCTGAACGGAGCGTGAACTCTTTGAGAACATGTCTTTGTTAGACTATGGTTTGTGCATCCTGGGTCCTTACGGAGCACTCTACCAGAGACAAAGCCCCGTTTCTGCCTCTATGCTATTGTTGATCTCGGCCCCTTGGAAACATTTGACAGCAATATATTTGCCTTGTCCAAGCTGATGTATTTTCCAAGAGGAGGTCTTTTCAATGGCTGATATTGCTTAGCTTAAGTCCCTGTGATGTCACACAAATGTGGGCCAGACAGAGTAGGGGTCAGGGTGAAGAAAGCAAAGTATGACCAAAGTTGTTAATTAGTCTTGTTTCTTCTCTTTCTTGTAAAATCAAAAATAGCTATATTTTTAAATCACTAACTTAAAACTATTACAACAACTACTGATGTTGTAAGTTGCTAAATAGTTGTTTGCATGTTGTTGTTTAAACACTGTTGTAAAAACAGCCCCTTTTCAGGTGAAATATTTGAGAAAATGCTCTCCGCCAGTTGTTGTCAAACAACCTTTGATGCTTAAATCTCAGAAGGTCACCCACATTAATAGCATTTTAATATCAAGGCAAATAAAATCACAATCACATTTTTTTCTGTTAATGTCAGTGATATATCTACAAATGGAAAAAGGTGAGATCTGTGACCACCAAAATTCTAAGTGCATTTTGTATGGTTTTAGAGCTGTAGATCAGTGAGGTTTAGATCAGCTCTAAGTCAGTAATATATTTTCTATTTTAATTAGGCAAATAATAAATGAGTTAAATGCCTTTCTAGCAAAGCCACATATACAGCAAGAGTTTTCCTGCCATTATTCACTTCTGTCATATTGTCCTACATCTTCAGTTTTCCCTCTACCTCCCTTTACTTTGAAAGGTTTGTTTTTATTGGTTGTCTTCCCTCCCTGTATCTTATCTCATCTGCACAACTGTGCTGGACTGGGTGAGAGTCAGGGTGCCTGCTGTGTAATGGGAGACCATGCAGGGGCACCGTGGGTGATGTCTGAGGGTCCACGTGTGCTGTAAATGTAGGAGCAGGCTATGAAAGGTGGATGTACCTGGTTCCAGGGAAACAGGGTTAGCTGCACGACTGCTTCAGTGAGTGACAGACAGGCCGGGTGGCTGGCTGACTGACAGGATAACAGAAACTGACAGAAAACGGAGAGTATGGGTTTACAGCTCCTTGCTGCCAGCAGGCATCGACGAGGCTCTGAGGTCCACCAAAAGCCTGGATGAGTAATAAGTCATGTAGTGCTGACGGCTGTGGGCATCTTCTGGTCCCTACAGCACATTTGCACTGGAGGTGGGGAGAAGGGGTGGAAGGGAGGATGAAAGGGAGGCTAATGACTGGAGAAGAGAGGACAGAGAAGATAAAAGTTAAAGATGCCAAGGAAGATGGAGAGCATCAATAGTCTGCAGAAATTGGCTTGTTTATGTTTGGGTACGTGCACACTTACATTTCTGCACATTCATGTGTAGGAAGATGTCCAATCCAGTCAGGCTAAACCACTGATCCCAGGCTGCTGACTCTGCTCCCAGGCCCTGTCAGGTCTAGCTTCACACACACTCTCTCTCCTCCAAGTTTCTTACCACCACCACCACCACCCCCACCTCTAACTCTGCCATGGAGCTGACAGCTTGGCCCCAACAGCGTGCTAACCACATTACCTGAACTCACTACAGTCATTATCCTGCACTGCACGCACTGGAGCTTGAAAGTCATTCCAACTTCTCTGCTGGTAGAGGTTAGTAGGTGTGTGGATGTGCGATTACATCCTAAAGGCTACGTGGCACCCAGCAAATCCCAGAATTCACTTCAGTGGCCAGAGGGTCTGTTTTTTTTTTTTTTTTTGCTCTTTTCTTGTTTATTCAGTTCACGCTTCCAGATTTACATTGTCACATTTAATGTCAAGACAGCCACAAATGCCTAGAACATTTCTGTGCATAATTTAACAATTCTATTTCATTTAGTGTGTCTGGTCAAGGTAGCACACACTAAAAAAAATCCCAAACAAATATACTTACTTATTTTAAAAAAACATTTCACAGCAGTTTTATATAGTTTGTGATGAAATATGGTGGAACCCATTCACTCACTGAAAGCAGCATGACAGTAAAGAGAAATCACTGTGTCCCTGATAAACAGCCAAAATAATATGTTTGAACTCACATAATCTGTATATAAAACTAAATCATTCAATTCAGGAACATTCCTCTGTATTGTCTTAATTCAATTCATCATTTATCAACAACATCAATAAAAAACATGAAAGATTTTAATGTAGATTGCATGTAACTGTCAAGCGAGATGTTTTCAGGACATAGCGTTGACTTGATGTGCAAAGCCAGCTATGTAGCCAGAGAGAGTATGGTCGCTTACACAAACATTACATCAGACATGTCACTTCGAATAGGCAGTGAGGCAAAGATTGAGGCCTGTGTTATCTTCACCCTACTACAGTGCTGGTTGCACAAAATGAAGGGCAGGCTTCATAGAGAAACTGCACAAAATGTGACACTTTTTTTCCTTGTTAAAACCCAATAGGATGCCTCAGTTAAATTTGAGATGAGTGTTACATTGCAGACATACATGCTAGGCTAAGAATTTGACTGATGCATTTGATATATGTTTTTGTGATCAATACTTTATTGGCGGTCTCTTTCTAAACTTCCAAAAGTCCAAGCTGAGTGATAATCACCAGCAGAACTGAGCCCATTAACAAGAGGAGATTTTTTTTTTTTTTTTTTTTTTTTTTTTCTCGCTTTGAGGGCAGAAAATCTCTGTTTAACTCCTCTGCATTAGGAGCCAATTACGTGACTGCAAAAAATGACCCGGAGTAGTTTGGTGTCTAAGGTTGTTTGTGCTGACATTCTGCTTTTCAAATGCCATTCTGTTAATTATGCAAATAGACTACGAGGCCCCTGTATAAACATATATGTACACCCTGAGTATACACAGTCCCATATATCCTGCGAGTTATTAGAGATAGCCAGTTCTTGTTTCAATATAGTAAAAAAAAAAAAAAAAAAAAGAAATTATGAAATGACCCCTCCAGCTGCAGCAAGCCTTCCTCTTCAGTATCCCTCTCAGACTCTCAGGCCCTCACTATCCTCCTCGCTTGTCCTCTTTTTCTTTGTGGTGCAGCTCTTTGTGCAGCAATGCTCTGCGACACTAGCCAGCTTTAAAGAAAGCGAGTCCACATTGCATTAATTCTGAGCAGAGAGAAATCCAGTATCAGATGTAATGGATTTGATTCCAAAGCCCTAGGGCGATGTTCTGCGCTGCTGTAATGGTGGTGGGAGTCGGCAGAGATCCTGCACTCATCAGAATGCTGACTAACACACACACACACTCCCTTCCTTCTCATGTCTGATCTCATTCTTTCCTTCTTGTCTGCCCTCTCTTCATCTGCATCCCTCCATTTTTCTCTTTCCTTCGATGACCAGAGGTGTACTCCACCCCTCCCCTCAGTCTCCCCAACCCCTTTGCCATGCTGTTGCCTAATTACTGTTTCTAAACAAGGGGTTTTGTCCCAGCAGTCCTGAATTAAGTGTCTGCTGCTCATTCACAGATAGATAATTGTTTTGTTTTTTTCTTCGTCACTGACTTCTCCTCTTCAGCTGAGGCCAGATTTAGTCAGGTATTCTGGAAAAGGCATCATGGGATAATGTTGAATATGCCCCAGGGTAAAGTTCTTGTTTTTCTTTTTTTTTTCTTCTGATTTTAATTAAAAAGCAGCGTGCCTGAACAGGGCACCTCTCCAAGACAACATGATTGGTTACAGGAGTAACAAGTCTAAATGTCTCCTCTGATCATTACTATCATACCTTAAATGATAAAAATCAAATGATTCCTGAAAAACTGACATACTTTTGGGAATTCAGCCACACATGGAGTGCAATTTCATATTCAGTGAAATATTTCACCAGTATAAAATGATGAGAGACAGCGTTGGAATCATAAAAATGTATTTAACTTGGTGGAACTCTGTAAAACTTGCAGCTGCATGCTTTATCGTGCATTTAACAACTTGAGGCTGATGTTTTCTTTTTAGGAATGGGGGTAGGCTTGAGCTCACTGACGTGGAAGTAAAGCTTTATGAGTCTTTGGTGATCATGTACTGCATGCTTTATGATAATGGATGGATGTGCACTTTTTCCCAGCATTTTCACAAGTCTAGAAACTTTAGGACAAGGTCCTGAGACAGAAGTAATACAGCAGCACCCATAGTATCTCCTATAAGCTCTGTTGTTGAGCTGTTATGCTCTGTGCTTGTACTGAGAGTACAGCTACTGCCTGACCCCTCACATGTCCCAGCAGCCCACAGACAGGACATCAGCACCTCTAATATTGCATAATGCAAATACCCAGAACAAGCTGCTGTCCTCTGGACACCCCATCTGGAGCCTTGGGGGGAAAACAAGGGGCTTCCCTGGGCTCACCACAAAGACAGGGCTGTGAATGCTGTCAGCTTCCTCTGTCTGTTGGGGCTCCCCTTATTATTGTGATGGATGGTGAGAGGAAAGGGGGAATGCAATGGCCCTTGCCTCCTCATCACCTATCCATGAACAGCAAGCAGCTCAACTGATGGTGAGGTAATTACACCATCATTTTAATATGCACTTGTGCACAAGCATACATACTCTCACTCTACATAAACACAGTCCTCTACACACCATATGGGGTCCTCATGTCTTCACCCTGATGCCTCTCTCCCTCCCTTCATACTGTATATTTCTGCTCTACTAGCTCTCCCTCTCTACACTAACAAGGGAATCGCAGCCTTCTAGGAAAACTTGCCAGCTCTGGAGCATTGAACGTGTGTGAGTTTCTGTTTACACTGAATGAAGCTGTGTGTGTGTGTGTGTGTGTGTGTGTGTGTGTGTGTGTGTGTGTGTGTGTGTGTGTGTGTGTGTGTGTGTGTGTGTGTGTGTGTGTGTGTGTGTGTGTGTGTGTGTGTGTGTGTGTGTGTGTAATGTTCACATATGCATACTGTGCCTTTGTGCGTGCTAGTTCCCACCATTACCAAGGCCTGTTTAGCGCTGGGCTCGCTCCATTATTGACAGGCTGACAGATGTACAGTATGGACATGGTATCAAAAGTGAATGAGCATCATTCCACAAATGTTCCTTTAATTTTCTGTAAGAACTACTGGTGTACATGCTAGTGCAAATATATTCATTCGCTTTATGTATGTGTGTATTCAGTACATTATTTCTGGAGCTTGCTGGAAAGTATACCTGTAAATTATTTTTATTCATGGGACTTTGTTTTGATTTTTCCATAAACATGCAGAACAATTTCCTTTGCCTGTGCACGGGATAAAAATGTGAGTAGATATAAAGCATTAAACACAAAAAATGACGTGTATGTCGTCTGTGTTATAAACTAGTGTTATTTAAGCAGGTGAAATTAACATTCAGGCGAGTACAGTCACTACAGTTGTTAGGAGAGGGAGTGATTGTCCTTTTTTTTTTTTTTTTTACTACTGACTTTGCATAGCAGCGTGTGTCTAAACTTACTTCTAAAGGACGATCTGTAACCCTCTGGTTTCCTTAGTTGCATTTTTCCTGTTTTAGAGAGAAATGTATTGAAAGACGAATCATTGTTCACCTGTGTGTTTTGGTGTGAATTAGAAAACAGTAGGACACACTGTACTGAACCTGCAGGAGAACAGCCAAATCCAAATCAGTCACTGGACATCAGACAAGCTTTGAAAGTCTGTTTCATGTCCTTGGTAGAGACGTACCTTTTGTTACTAATGTAACCCAATGGAAGCAGGGACTGGCTGCTACATAATGTGTGGAAATTGTGTCAGTTCTTTGGGTTATTGGTCATTGGACACAGACATGGCAACGCTATTGAAACGAGCCAGGCAAGCTGGATGAATTGTTCTATTTCTTTCGCCGATTACTGTGCTTATGTATGAGTGTATGAATTATGTATATTGATATTCCCAGCATTCCATGAGAATATACAAGAGAAATTATGCTTGGTAGAAGCGTGTAGCCGGTCTATAAATAGCAGCCGTGCTTTTTGCCTGAGGATGTAGTTGCATTTTTACAGGTCAGGCTGTGATATTCCACTAACTCCCTGCATTGAAACCTAGCTGACACATCTCTGGGGTGCTGTCTTTGACTTTTACAGGGGCCACTTTAATCTCCAGAAGCAGAAGGGGAGCAACCCATGAAGGAGGAACTGGTAGTTGTAGGACCGGACCTTTGTGGGACTCCAAAATCAGGTTTTTCAAACTAATATTCAGATTGAAACATTCCTCAGCTGTTTTGTGCTTCAAAATTGCACCAAATGCATCACACGAAATCCTTCACAGGAAATCAATAGTGGTCTCCATAAGAATTAATCCGAGATCCACACTACTACCATGGCAGGCGGCCAGCTGACTGATGTGTGCGGATTAAACGGCCCCCGCATCCTGTCCGTTTATCTGTAGATGTCCCGATGATCGCTCGGGGTTCTACTCATCTCGCCTGACTGCTTTTTGTGTCTGTATCCCAGCCTTCCTCCAACTCTTCCTCCTTCTCCTCCTCTTCCTCCTCCTCCCCTCCCTCTCCCACCAAGTTCGATGCGATCGGCTCTGGGCCCTGCCGTGAGTTCTCGGTGCGGGCGACAGCGCTGCTGAACATGGCGTCGGACGGGATGATTTTAACGAACCACGACCACCAAATCCGGGTCGGAGTCCTGACAGGTAAACGCAGAAATTCCCATCCGCTCTTTCATACTTCACTCATATTTTCATGAATTCATCCGACCGGATCTTTCTACGTGTCGGCTGATTTTTGCGTGGCGGCGGCGGCGTCTCTCGGTCTCTCGCTGAATTTGCAGCCGCTTGAAGGCGACGCTGATTTAAAGCCTGGCTGTTTTCCGTCTCTTACCGGTATGCATTGATGTACAGGCTACATTACACCAGGGCTTATGCGGTGGGAGCGGTAAACGTGGACCCGTCGGTTCCTTGTCGAGCGGTTTTCCTGCTGAAGAGCCAGAGCTCAGTTTATGTGTATTGAATAATTCATGTCTCCATCAGCTTGTCAGAGCTGGAAATTACAGCTGGTGTGTTGTGTCGCTGTAAAGACGCTCAGGCTGTAGATTGCAATATTGA